>NW_027256881.1:4493906-4519615 GCF_029215685.1 Pituophis catenifer annectens
CCCATTGCTCCTTGTCCTGCCCTCAGGTGCTTTGGAGAATAGCTTGACTCCCTCTTCTTTGTGGCAGCCCCTGAGATATTGGAACTCTGCTATCATGTCTCCCCTAGTCCTTCTTTTCATCAAACTAGATATATCCAATTCCAGCAACCGTTCTTCATATGTTTTATCTTCCAGTCCCCCTAATCCAGTAGTGGGTTTCAAATCCCGTGCTACCAGTTTGCTATCGGTAGCGGGTGAGCGTGCGGCACTTCTGCGCATGCACAGAGCGTTTTTGATTTATTTTGTTTTACTTATTTTATTTTATTTCAAATTTATATACCGCACCTTCTCCCGAGGGACTCAGGGAGGTGTACAGCCAGATAAAAACATACAATACAAACATTAAAAACAATTAAAAAGATATATATTAATTTGGCCCCAATTTAAGATAACAAACCAATTAAAAATATTTTAAAAATATGTTAAGCCAGCCCGGCTTGCTGAAAAAAGAAGGTTTTAAGGGCACGGTGGAAGGCACCGAGGTCTTGGATTCTCCTTATCTCTGGGGGCAGCTGATTCCAGAGGGTAGGTGCCCCCACAGAGAAGGCCCTCCCCCTGGGGGTCACCAGCCTACATTGTTTGGCTGATGGCACCCCGAGGAGGCCCTCTCTGTGGGAGCGCACGGGTCGATGGGAGGTCATCGGTAGCAGCAGGCAGTCTTGAAGATAACTAGGTCCTATGCCATGGAGTGCTTTAAAGGTGGTGACCAACACCTTGAAGCGCACCCGGAAGACCACTGGGAGCCAGTGCAGTTCACGCAGGAGCGGTGTTATGTGGGAGCGCCAGGCGGCTCCCGTGATTACCCGCGCGGCCGCATTCTGGACCAGTTGGAGCCTCCGGGTGCTCCTCAAGGGGAGCCCCATGTAGAGAGTGTTGCAGTAGTCCAGGCGCGAGGTGATGAGGGCGTGAGTGACTGTGCACAGGGAATCCCGATCAAGAAAGGGCCGCAATTGGCGAATCAGGCGAACCTGACAGAAGGTCCCCCTGGCTACAGCCGTCAGATGTTCCTCCAAGGACAGCTGCATATCCAGGAGGACTCCCAGATTGCGCGCCCTCTCCGCGGGAGCCAAAGACTCACCCCCGATAGTCAGTGATGGAGTCAACTGACTATATCGGGATGCCGGGAACCACAGCCACTCAGTCTTGGAAGGGTTTTTGATGACGTTTGGGTGGGTGGGCGGAGCCTCCCACTGCCTCTATCGGTTTGCCCGAACCGGGGTGAACCCGTAGAAACTCACCACTGCCCTAATCATCTTTGTTGCTCTTCTCTGCACTCTTTCTAATTTTTTTTTTTGTTTGTTTGTTCCTAAGTTTGGAAAGAAAAACTGGAAATCTTTTCCCCATCCTCATTCAGACGGCCAGGGTGTTATTGTGAGGACTTTTCAATCCTACCGACAGATCCACCATTTAGAACAGAATCTTATAGCAAGTGACAGAGGGGGTTAAATTATATATTTTTTAAAAAAATACTGCATCCCCCTCCCTTCTACACTTCTCCAATGATGGCTCGGTTCTTCTTTTCCCTCCTTCTAAGTGATGTTATTGAATTTTTATGCAGCCTATTATATCCTGAGCCAGTTCTCGGAGTATTTGGCTCCCAAATTGTATCTCCTGCCATTTCTGTGTCACATTTAAAATGCTAACAGTATAGAATGTCATTTACAGAATCGGGGCGTTTGCTGCGGAAAATTAATTTGACTTATTCCTTCTGCCTTTTCCTATCTCCAGGCCAATATTATGCTACTCATTCTACAAGAGTAATACTTAATGAATAGGACTATTAATAATGTCAGGGTCTAAGAAGGGAGGGCCGTCTTATGGGGAAACGGAGAGGCGTTGTGGGGTTGCGGGTGAGGGGTGGGGAAAAGAGACGAGAAATCACCTGACTTGAGTTAATATACCATGGAAATATCAGGCAATGCAATGTAATTACGGAGCAGAAAAGAGTTAAAAAGAATATCAAACCAATCGGAGCGACTGGCTGGCAAGCAACCCACCCTTCACTCCTTCCTGCCAATAATTTTTTTTTTTCCTTAGCCTTTGGCAAAAGACAAAAATGTTTTTAAAGGTATCACAGCAGGTCAGCTGTGAAAACATCAAGAGGAACTAAGATGGAACTCTGAAGAAGACAGGGCTGTTTTCTGGAAATAGTGCAGGCGGTCTTCGACGGACGGCCATCACGGAGCCTGGCATGTCTGTCATAAGTCGGAGACACCCGTGCGGTCCACCTGATTTGATGCCCCCCTTTTTAAAGCCCTGATTGCTAAGTGAATCCCTACAGTTGTTAAGTGAAATCACACGGTTGTTAAATGAATCCGTTTTCCCACACTGACTTTGCTTGTGGGAATAGCAATAGCACTTAGACTTACCGTGTTTCCCCAAAAATAAGACCCTGTCTTATATTTTTTTTGAACCCCAAAATAAGTGCTTGGCCTTATTTTCGGGGAGGTCTTATTATTTTGGGGCACGTGGAGCAAGAATGGGGCTCCTCTTGCCGTCTTATCTGATTTTCAGCTCTGCGTTTAAATATTTTCAGGGAGGGCTTATTTTCGGGAGGAGGCTTATTTTAGCGCATGCACTCAAAAGCCCGATTGGGCTTATTATCAGGGGATGTCTTATTTTCGGGAAAACGGGGAATAAACCGCTTCACAGTGTTTTACAGCCCTCTCTAAGCGGTTTACAGAGTCAGCATATTGCCCTCCAACAATGTGGGTCATCATTTTACCGACCTCGGAAGGATGGACGGCTGAGTCAACCTTGAGCCGGTCAGGATCGAACTCCTGACAGTGGACAGAGTTAGACTGCAATAGCAACAGCACTTAGACTTATATTCTGGTTCATATGCTTTACAGCCCTCTCTAAGCGGCTTACAGAGTCAGCATATTGTCTCCCAACAATCTGGCTCTTCATTTTATCCACCCAGGATGGAAGGCTGAGTCAACTTTGAGCTGCTCAGAATCGAACTCCTGGAGTGAGCAGCGAGTTAGCCTGCAGTACTGCATTCTGACCACTGCGCCACCATGGGAAGCTGGCTGGGAAGGTCTCAAATGGTGATCACATGACCCTGGGACAGTGCAACCATTGTAAATTCATGCTGGTTGCCAAGCCCCCAAATTTTGATCACATGACCGTGGGGATGCTGTAAAGGTTTCAAGGGAGAAGACTGGTCGTAAGTCACTCCTCTCAGTGCCATTGTAACTTTAAAGGGTTGTTAAAGGAACGGTTGTAAGTTGAAGACTACCAGTAACTGTTTGCCTTCCGTCCCCTCCCCAAAATGGAGCTGTCTTTTGCATTCCTTCTCCCCCTCCCCACACCCCAAGTAAATAAATAAGTGCTTGCATCATCCTGCTCTTTCTATGGGATGTGGCTCCACAGTGTCCAGTGACAGGGCCTTTTCAGTTGTGGTGTCAATCATCCCAACTTGGTCAGATAGAAAAGACGAACTCTCAAATCCATTGTTCCAAAGGTGCTTTTTTTCAAGAGGCATCTGGACTTTCTGGTTTTTTTTTATGGCGTTTCGCTTCTCATCCAAGAAGCTTCTTCAGCTCCACACCCATTTGCACCACTCAAGTAACCCTGAGGACACCTCCAAGTGGCCTCAATGACATAAACCTCCAAGTGGCCTCAATGACCCTCTAAAAGGATGCAAATGACCAGCTGTCTGCAAGGAATATAAATCCTTCCGTTCCCCCACCATCCAGTCAGAGCTGAAGAAGCTTCTTGGATGAGAAGCAAAATGTTTTCAAAAAAACCCCCAAAAAGTCCAATTGCCTCTTGAAAAAGCACCTTTGGGACGACCATGACCTGGATATCACTGAGACTCGCCATAGACATTTAGCATCTCAAATCCATTGTTCACGAAAGTACACTTTACGAAAGCCAAATGGTTACAGAAGAAGCAAAGCCGGATCTGAGATTTTCACGCCCAAAGCATATGCTTCACATTTCCTTTGTTCTCACCTTTCCCCACTGGTTATCTGTGAGTGTCCAATTAGGTGCTAACAAATTGTCTGGATGGGCTGGATGGTTCTGTGTTCCTTAGTATGACCTTGGAACAGCTGGCGGCTCTCACAGGACGGCATGATGCGTAGTTTCTATTCCTCTCGTGCTACCCCCCTCCTTATTCCACCCCACAATCCCCTCCCTGGTTGAGCATGGCAGGCTGAGAGCAAGCAATGCATGGTATAGCAGGATGGCAGTCCTGAGCACAGGCCTCCACAGAGGTGCTTCTGAAGGTCACTGCATTAGAGATGACAATGTCCCCATTTTCCAGCAGCGTTGATAGCCCAAAATGCAAATTGAACAAGGTGCCATTGTTTTAGAGAAGTAGTCCTCGACTTACGACTGTGCTTGGGGCCAGGATTTGTGAGGCTGTAGGTGGAGGTTCTACAGGGGAGGCTTTATTAAAGTTGGGTTGTGCCTCTCTACATATGAATAAATTCATGGAGGAAAAATCCCATCCAAGGGTCTTGAAATTATTAATCCCTCTATCTAGGGATGCCTCAACTACCTGTTACAAAGGAGCAATGATAGCCTTGTGCTGAATGGATTTAACAGGTGTAATACATCAGTTAAATTGAATTTTAATATATGGATTATAATTTGTGGATTTATAGATTATAATGTTTCGGCTGCTGTTTGTCATTGGTTTTAATTGACCTTATTGTTTACTGTCCAGAGTCACTTGTTTGAGATGGGAAGCCATAGAAATTGAATGAATGAATGAATGAATGAATGAATGAATGAATGAATGAATGAATGAATGCACTGTCTATGGAGATTCTCAGTCATCCAGGTCACAGTTGTCCCAAAGGTGCTTTTTCAAAAGGCAACTGGACTTTGTTTTTCCTTGAAGACCTTTCACTTCTCATCCAAGAAGCTTCTTCAGTTCTCCACCATTCAGTCAGAACTGAAGAAGCTTCTTGAATGAGAAGCGAAAGGTCTTCCAGGAAAAACAAAGTCCAGTTGCCTTTTGAAAAAGCACCCTTGGGAATGAACAAACTCCACTTTTTGCCGGCAAACCCCCGACGAGACATCTAGTTGTTCATTATAAAAAATATAAATGATGGACTAAGATGGCCTTGGATACATCCAGCAGAAATTTCTTATGTTCTTAAGACAGATCAACTATGGAGTCTGTTGGCAGAGGACACAGAGGAGAGACAAGTGTCTTGGTCTTGGAACTGTCCATGGTGCTGACTCAGGCTGATTAGGGCCGCTAAGACCCCTGAGATATTGGAACACTGCTATCATGTCACCCCAAGTCCTTCTTTTCGTCAAATTAGACATACCCAGTTCCTGCAACCGTTCTTCGTATGTTTTAGCCTCTAGTCCCCTAATCCTAAACCTTGGTAGTACAAGGGTTTAAGGCACCCTGTTATTAAGCTGCTTAAGACCAGCTGCCTGCAATTACTGCAGGGTTCGAATCTCGCCAAGGCTCAAGGTTGACTCAGCCTTCCATCCTTTCTAAGGTAGGTGAAATGAGGACCCAGTTTGTGGGGGCAATAAGCTGACTTTGTATAAAATATACAAAAGTATGAAGGCTATTGCTGAGCACATTGTAAGCCGCCCTGAGTCTTCGGAGAAGGGCGGCATATAAATCAAATTAAAAAAAAAAGTCCTCTTTGTTGCTCTTCTCTGCACTCTTTCTGGAGTCTCAACATATTTTTTACATTGTGGCGACCAAAACTGGATCCATTATTCCAAGTGTGGCCTTACCAAAGCAGACTGAAACCTAGAAACCTAGAAAACTCATGGCACAAAGAGACACGGCGGTCCGTTGCATTTTTTGTTTGTTTGTTTCCTTTTCCATTTATTTATTATTTTTAATTATTTTTTTAAAATTTTACTTCATTTTTTAAAATTTTTGTCAGATGATGGACATGTGTTTGCCCCAAGCATGTTTAAACTCAACGACTGATGTTTGAGCCACTACTGTGGTGGTAGTGATGGCGCAGTGGTAAGAATGCAGTACTGCAGGCTGCTTCTGTTGACTGCCAGCAGTTCGGCAGTTCGAATCTCACAGGCTCAAGATTGACTCAGCTTTTCATCCTTCTGAAGTTTAATTTAATTTAATTTAATTTAATTTAATTTAATTTAATTTAATTTAATTTAATTTCCAATATATATACCGCCCTTCTCCCTGAGGACTCAGGGCGGTGTACAGTTGGTAAAATGAGGAGCCAGGTTGTTGGGGGGCAATAGTCTGACTCGGTAAATCACATAGAAAGGGCTGTAAAGCACCGTGAAGTGGGTATGTAAGTAATTGCATTTGCTACCTCCACTGGAATTTGGTTCCAAATTATGCTAGTCTTTCTGTGAAGCCAATTCAAATTCAAACCTTTATTGTCAGAGTACAACATGTGTACAATGAGATTGGCTGAGCCTCCCTTCGTTCACCCCCACCCAACCCAATACAACTCACAGTGAAAGACAGTAAAAGAAAACCCCAAAGGTGCTTTTTCAAGAGGCAACTGGACTTTTTGGCTTTTTTTCTTTGAAGACCTTTCGCTTCTCCTCCAAGAAGCTTCTTCAGCTCTGACTGGATGGTGGGGAATGGAAGGATTTATATTCCTTGCAGACAGCTGGTCGTCTGCATCCTTTTAGAGGGTCATTGAGACCCCTTGGAGGTTTATCTGTGTCCTCAGGGTCACCTGAGTAGTTCAAATGGGTGTGGACCTGAAGAAGCTTCTTGGATAACAACAACAACAACAACAACAACAATAATAAAAGAGCCTTGGTAGTACAGGGGTTTAAGGCACCCTGTTATTAAGCTTATTAAGACCAGCTGCCTGCAATTACTGCAGGGTTCGAATCTTGCCAAGGCTCAAGGTTGACTCAGCCTTCCATCCTTTCTAAGGTAGGTGAAATGAGGACCCAGTTGTGGGGGCAATAAGCTGACTTTGTATAAATATATACAAAAAGGATGAAGGCTATTGCTGAGCACATTGTAAGCTGCCCTGAGTCTTCGGAGAAGGGCGGCATATAAATCAAATTAAAAAAAACAAAAAAAACAAAAAACAGCAGAATCAACGAGAAAGAACTTGAAAAAGTCACCAGATATCAGGACTTGAGAATCGAACTGCAGAGACTCTGGCAGTGCAGGTGGTTCCAGTGGTACTTGGCACACTGGGTGCTGTGCCTAAAGACTTAGGCAAACACTTAAAAACAATTGGCGCTGACAAGATCACTATTGGTCAGCTGCAGAAGGCCGCCTTACTGGGATCTGCCCACATAATCCGCCGATACATCACGCAGTCCTAAATGCTTGGGAAGTGTTCGACTAGTGATTTGGGATACGAAATCCAGCATGGTCATCTCGTTTGCTATGTATACCGTATAATAATAATAATAATAATAATAATAATAATAATAATAATAATAATAATAATAATAATAATAATAATAATAATAATTTTAATTAATAAAAATTAAAATTAAAATGATTTGGAAAAGCAAAGCTCTGCATGGCCAATACTTGAAAACTATTGAAGGCAAAGCTGACCAGAAACTAACTTGGAACTGGTTAAGATCAGGAGTACTGAAAAAAGAAACAGAAAGCTTTCTTTTGGCAGCTCAAGAGCAAGCCCTAGCCACAAACTGCATGAAGGCAAAAATTCAACATGTTACCACCAACAGCAAATGCCGCCTCTGCAATGAGAAAGATGAGACAGTCGACCACCTGATCAGTGGGTGCAGCAAAATTTCACAAACTGACTACCTACAACGCCATGACTGTGTTGCTAAGATCATTCACTGGAAATTGTGCCAGAAGTTTGGATTTGAGTACAGCAAAAACCACTGGGAACATCAGGTTGAGAAAGTTTTAGAGAATGAGAAACTCAAGATCTTGTGGGACTTTAGGATTCAGACTGACAGGCACTTGGTCCACAACACACCTGACATAACAATAGTTGAAAAGAAAAAAGTATGGTTCATTGACATTGCAATAACTGGTGATGCACGGATTGAAGATAAGCAGCAAGAAAAAAATCACAAAGTACCGGGACTTGCAAATTGAAGTTGAGCGACTGTGGAAAAAGAAATCGTATGTTGTCCCGATTGTAATTGGAGCCCTTGGAGCAATACCCAAAGGGCTACCCCGCTATTTAGAAATTCTAAATTTACCGGACTTGAACATTTTGACTCTACAAAAAACCCACCTTACTCGGAACAGCTTACATCCTCCGATGAAACCTTAACAGTTCCTAGGTCCTTGGTTAGGACTCGAGCTGCTGAGCTATTAACCAGCCTCAAAGGCTGTGAATCTCACTAAAGATTAACTAATAATAATAATAATAATAATAATAATAATAATAATAACAACAACAACAACAACAACAACAACAACAACAAAACAACAACAACTACTACTACTACTACTACTACTACTTTATTGTCATTGTACGTGTTTACACAGTATACCCATACAACGAAACGTCATCAAAGAAAAATCAGGAAGTCCAGATGCCTCTTGAAAAAAGCACCTTTGGGACAATGGATTTGAGAGTTCGTCTTTTCTAACTGACCAAGTTGGGATGATTGACACCACAACTGAAAAGACCCTGTCACTGGACACTGTGGAGCCACATCCCATAGAAAGAGCAGGATGATGCAAGCACTTATTTATTTACTTGGGGGTGGGGGGTCAGAAGGGGGAGAAGGAATGCAAAAGACAGCTCCATTTGGGTGGGGGGCGATGGAAGGCAAACAGTTACTGGTAGTCCTCAACTTACAACCGTTCCTTTAACGACCGTTTAAAGTTACAAATGGCACAATCCTTGCAGGCAGCTGGTCATTTGCATTCTTTTTAGAGAGCCGTTGAGGCCGCTTGCAGGTTCTAAGTCCTCAGCATCACCTGAGTAGTGCAAATAGTCTAAGTCCTCAGCATCACCTGAGTAGTGCAAATAGTCTAAGTCCTCAGCATCACCTGAGTAGTGCAAATAGTCTAAGTCCTCAGCATCACCTGAGTAGTGCAAATAGTCTAAGTCCTCAGCATCACCTGAGTAGTGCAAATAGGTGTGGAGTCTTTTTGGGACTGCTGAAAAGACTGTTGTGTTGTGAGGCTGTGCTTTCTGCAGGATGTTTTTGCCCTGTGTCCAATATACACCCCCTCCATTTTTGCTTCCAGTTGAGAGAGGGTGACGTTAGGAGAACGTTCGGTATAAAATTCTGAAATGGAAGCCTCTCTATATGGCCAAATTCTAGCAAAGCAATTCTCGGTAATGAACAATGGAGGAAGTCTAATTAAAATGCAAATAGCCGCCATCATCCAATGGCTGCATTTGCATAGGATGTTTCGTTTGATTATCGAATTAACTTGTTTTTGGGACGTCACGCTGAGTAACGAAATGGGAAGATCTGCCGAAGACGGAATATTGCAGAAAATGGGGATGAAGGCCACGGCTTCCCGAAAGTAAAGAGGGCATGGCAACCATACCCTTGAAGCCTACGCTCTTTTTATGGGGGTCAATGATACTGTTGTGGTCCTGATGTTGGCTTTTTAGACACTTCTTCCCTCATGGCATCCCAATGCAAGATTTTTTTTTTTAAAAAAAACTATTTTCCAAAGCACCTGAAGGCAGGAGAAGAAGGAATGGATGAAAACTAATCAAGGAGAGAAGCAACCTAGAACTAAGGAGAAATTTCCTGACGGTGACAACAATTAATCAGTGGAATGGCTTGCCTTGAGAAGTTATGGATGCTCCAACACTGGAGGCTTTTTTTTTAAAGAAGCGATTGGACAATCATTTGTCTGAAATGGTGTAGAGCCTCCTGCCCGAGCAGGGGGTCAGAGTAAAAGACCTCCCTTCCAACTCTGTTATCCTGTTATTATCGTGTCCTATTGTCAGGTTTCGATATCGTCTCAAATAAAATAAATTGCATTTCCAAACAGATAGTCTTTGAAGAAATCTTTCATTTTATTAAGCACGACAATCTGCCCCCGATCGTGGTGTAGCCAACTCTGACTTCCTGACCCCAAACCCTCCCTTTCCGTTCCCCAAATCTCTGCATCTCATTGGCCTTCTTCCAAATCACTCTCCCCATATCTACTACTTAAGGTCCCAGGAATGTCCCCCCTCCCATCTCATCTCCTAGGGGATATTATCTTCAAGGAAAATAAGTAGGTGAAATGTCAAGCGTCCTCTTGCCAGCTGCCTCCTCTTCTCCTTCTTATGTCAGCACTAGAGTAAATGCAGGTTGAAGTGCTGACACCTATATTCCTTGCAGACATTTGCATTCTTTTTAGAGGGTCATTGAGGCCACCTGGAGGTTTATCTGTGTCCTCAGAGTCACCTGCGTACTGCAAATGGGCATGGAGCTGAAGAAGCTTCTTGAATGAGAAGCAAAACATCTTCAAAGACAAAAAAAACAAGAAAGTCCTAAAAAGGCACCTTGGGGACAACCATGCCCTGGATGGCTGAGAATCTCCATAGATTTTTAGCTATGCAATTTGGGATGAACATCCTTCGAATGGGGTGGGAGCAGTGGTGGGATTCAGCCAGTTCGCATTAGTTCGGGCAATCCACCTACCCCTGGCTATCAAAGTGGATCCTTAGTGCTGTCTTGCAATGGAGAAATTTTTTTATTTTATTTATTTATTTGTTTCAATTTGTATACCATCCTTCTCCAGCAGGACTCAGGACGGTGAACAGCCAGAATAAAACAGAACATACAAAATTTAAAAACAGTTTAAAAATGATTAAATATTTTTGGCCGCAATTTAAAACAACCCAATTAAAATCAATTAATTTAACCAAAAACAGTGGGATCAAGCCAGCCCGGCTAGGTGAAATAAATAAGTTCTCAGGGCCCGACGAAAAGTCCGGAGGTCTGGTATTGTACGTATCTCTGGGGGGAGGTTGTTCCAGAGGGCGGACGCCGCCACAGAGAAGGCTCTCCCCCTGGGGGTCGCCAGCCGACACTGTCTGGCGGACGGCACCCTGAGGAGGCCCTCTCTGTGGGAGCATACTGGCCGGTGGGAGGCTATTGGTGGCAGAAGGCGGTCTCGTAAATACCCCGGCCCTAAGCCATGGAGCGCTTTAAAGGTGGTCACCAACACCTTGAAGCGCACCCGGAAGACCACCGGGAGCCAGTGCAGCTCGCGCAGGAGAGGTGTCACATGGGAGCGCCCCGTTGCTCCCATAATCCCTTGCGCGGCCGCATTCTGGACCAGCTGGAGCCTCCGGGTGCTCCTCAAGGGGAGCCCCATGTAGAGAGCATTGCAATAGTCCAGGCGGGAAGTGACAAGTGCCTGAGTGACCGTGCGTAGGGAGTCCCGATCCAGAAAGGGACGCAACTGGCGGAATGCAAATGGGGAACGGAGTGGTCGGCATGAGGGAAGAAGGCCGTTTCCCCTCTTTCTTCTCCCTGCTCCTCCTCCTTCCCTCATGCCAGCCGCTCCATTGCCCATTTCTCCATTGCAGCGCAGCACCCAGGATCCATTTTGATAGCGGGGGTGGTGGTGGTGTAATTTAACAACCGGTTCGCCCCTGATCAGGATGGCTGTCGTGAGTGGCTCGTCCCACATGTGCGGCAGAGCTGGAGGAAGGGCATGGGCCATGCCTTCCCCAACAGCCAACCTGACCCTGGGTGAACCAGTTGTTAAGTTATTTGACTCCCACCATTAGTCTGAACGGATTTCCGGAAAAATCGCAGACTACAGGAACCATTTGCGCTTCAGTTTGAGATGCAGACAACACAGACTTATTCCCAACAGCCTGCGCCTGCATCTTCAACAGTGAAGGGTCATGGGGAAGAAAACGTCCTGCAGTCAAGAAGGTTCCACACCCATTTGTACCACTCAGATGAACCTGAGGACACAGATTGGCCTCAGCGACTCTCTAAAAGGATGCAAATGACCAGCTGTCTGCAGAGAGTATAAATCCTTCCATCCCTCAACATTCAGTCCAGAGGTGGGTTTCAACAGGTTCTGACCAGTTCTGGAGAACCAATAGTGGAAATTTTGAGTAGTTCTTGAGGACTACCTGTAAAAATGACCTGAACATTATTATTATTATTATTATTATTATTTATTAAATTTCTATACCGCCCTTCTCCAAATAGGACTCAGGGCGGTGCACAGCCAAGATAAAAACAAAGCATACAAAATTTAAGAACAATATTAAAATAATTAAATGTTTTGGCCGAAATTAAGATAACCCAATTTAAAATCAATTTAAAATTTAACTCAGGCCAGCCCAGCTTGTTGAAATAAATAGGTTTTCAGGGCCCGACGAAAAATCCGGAGGTCTGTTATTATACGTAACTCTGGGGGAAGGTTGTTCCAGAGGGTGGGCGCCGCCACAGAGAAGGCTCTCCCCCTGGGGGTCGCCAGCCGACATTGTCTGGCGGACGGCACCCTGAGGAGGCCCACTCTGTGCGAGCGTACTGGCCGGTGGGAGGCTATTGGTGGCAGAAGGCGGTCTCGTAAGTACCCTGGCCCTAAGCCATGGAGCGCTTTAAAGGTGGTCACCAACACCTTGAAGCGCACCCGGAAGACCACTGGGAGCCAGTGCAGCTCGCGCAGGAGAGGTGTCACATGGGAGCGCCTCGTCGCCCCCATAATCCCCCGCGCGGCCGCGTTCTGGACCAGCTGGAGCCTCCGGGTGCACCCCAGGGGGAGCCCCATGTAGAGAGCGTTGCAGTAGTCCAGGCGGGAAATGACTAGTGCCTGAGTGACTGTGCGTAGAGAGTCCCGATCTAGAAAGGGGCGCAGCTGGCGTATCAGGCGAACCTGATAAAAAGCCCCCCTGGCCACGGCCGTCAAATGATCTTCTAAAGACAGCCGTGCGTCCAGGAGGACGCCCAAGTTGCGAGCCCTCTCCGTGGGGGCGAGTGATTCGCCCCCAATAGCCAGCGATGGCGTCAGCTGGCTATATCGGGACGCTGGAAGCCACAGCCACTCGGTCTTGGAGGGGTTGAGTCGGAGCCTGTTTCTCCCCATCCAGGCCCGCACGGCCTCCAGGCACTGGGACATCACTTCAAGGGCATCGTTGGGGTGGCCTGGGGTGGAGATGTACAGCTGGGTGTCATCAGCGTACTGATGGAACTCCACCCCAAAGCCACGGATGATCTCACCCAGTGGCTTTACATAAATGTTGAACAGAAGGGGCGAGAGGACCGACCCTTGTGGCACCCCACAAGCAAGGTGCCTCGGGGTCGACCGCTGCCCCCCCGTCAACACAGATTGCGACCGGTCAGAGAGGTAGGAGGAGAACCACCGCAGAACGGTGCCCCCCACCCCCAACCCCGCCAACCGGTGCAACATGATACCATGGTCGATGGTATCAAAAGCCGCTGAGAGGTCTAACAGGACCAGGATAGAGGAGCAACCCCTATCCCGAGCCCTCCAGAGATCATCCACCAACGCGACCAATGCCGTTTCCGTGCTGTGCCCAGGCCGGAAGCCGGACTGGAGCGGGTCTAGATAGACAGCTTCATCCAGGTACCGGGGAAGCTGTTGCGCCACCACACTCTCAACAACCTTCGCAACAAAGTGAAGGTTGGAGACTGGACGATAGTTAGCCAAAACAGCCGGATCCAGAGAGGGCTTCTTGAGGAGGGGCCTCACAACCGCTTCTTTCAAAGCGGCCGGCAGGACCCCCTCACTCAAAGAAGCGTTAACGATCTTCTGGAGCCAGCCTCGTGTCACCTCCCGGGAAGCCAGAACCAACCAGGAGGGACACGGGTCCAATAAACATGTGGTCGCGTTCAGCCGTCCCAGGACCCTGTCCATGTCCTCGGGAGCCACAGGATCGAACTCCCCCCAGATAACACTCTCAAGACCTGCCTCAGTCATCCCATCCGGACATACCCAGTCAGAGGCCAGTCCTTCCCGAATCTGAGCGATTTTGTCATACAGATACTGCACAAAATCCTCGGCTCGGCCCTGCAAGGGGTCATCCCGCGCTTCCAGATGGAGGAGGGAGCGGGTCACCCTGAACAGGGCGGCCGGGCGATTATCTGATGACGCGATAAGAGCGGCAAAATAACTAGATTTCGCCGCTTTTATCGCCACTAGGTAGGTCTTAATATGAGACCTCACCAGTGTTCGGTCGGATTCGGAGCGACTGGTCCTCCAACTACTCTCCAGGCATCTTTTCCGGCGCTTCATCTCCCTGAGCTCCTCGGAAAACCAAGGAGCTAGGTGAGTTCGGTGCCGGGTCAGAGGCCGCAAAGGCACGACACGGTCCAAGGCCCCGGCAGCCGCACTATCCCAGGCGGCCACCAGATCCTCAGTCGAGTCATGAGCCAGAGTCTCAGGAAATGGCCCAAGCTCCATCTGGAACCTATCAGGGTCCATCAGGCGCCTGGGGCGGAACCACCTGGTCGGTCCCGCCTCCCTGCGGCGGGGTGCAGCGGTTAGAAAGTCCAGTCGAAGGAGCGAGTGGTCAGACCATGACAAGGGTTCGATGACTATATCCCCTGTATCAAGGCCACTCAACCACTGACCAGAGACAAAAACTAAGTCCAGAGTGTGTCCACCCGTGTGAGTGGGGTCATGAATTAACTGAGTAAGGTCCATGGCCGTCATGGAAGCCATGAACTCTCGAGCCACCTCAGACGTTTCGCCGATAGATGGCAGGTTGAAATCCCCCATGACTAGAAGTCTGGGGGTACCAACCGCCACCTCAGCTATGACGTTGAGCAGCTCGAGCAGGGCCGTTGCCACGCGGCAGGGAGCCAGGTACGTGATCAACAAGCCCATCTGTACTCCACGACCCCACCTCACAAAAAGGGACTCACATCCGGCTATCTGTGGAACAGTGGTCTCCCTCGGATCAAGACTTTCCTTTATAATAACCGCCACCCCCCCGCCCCTGCCCTGAGCTCTCGGCTGATGGAATGCTCGGAAACCTGGTGGGCACATATCCACGAGGGGAACCCCCCCCTCATGGCCCAACCAGGTCTCCGTAATACCTGCCAGGTCCGCTCCCCCCTCCTGAATAAGATCGCAAATGAGGGGGGCTTTATTTACCACGGACCTGGCATTGCACGACAGCAGCCGAAGGCTCGGGCCCTGAGAGTCTGAACAGCCTGGGATACGAGAAGGGCTATGGGGACCGGGGCGTGCCACCGCTCGAAGATAGCGAGTGCGCGCCCCCACTACATGATGCGGCCCCCTGCTCCCACCATATCTGCCCCTCCCACTCAACACATTGATAGAAAAGCCCTCGACAGAATGGACTCTGATGTCCCTCTTACCCCCGGAATCTGCACCCTCCGTGGCCCCACTAACAGCTGGGCCGGACCCCTCCCCCCGTGGGTTAACCCCCAAACCCACACAACCCTCCCGCCCCTTAAAATCCCTTAAAAATCTATCAAAAAGTTTCCCTAAAAAACCCCTTAATCCCCTTTTTGCAGCATGCCACCTCTCGGGGTGCCAAAGCCCGTCATAAAGGTAGGCCCTTGATAAAGTGGAGGGCCACACCTGCGAGAGGGGGGAGTCTCGCAGAATAAGAAGTTCTGTTGGCGAATACATCTAATCAATCAATTAATTAATCAATCAATCGGGGGAAAATCAATGGCCTGGGGGTAATCAAGATAGTCCAAAGTCTGGAAAGGGATATTCAATCAATTCCAAGTCAGTAAACTCCACTGCTCTCTCACAGCAGTGGATGGAGTCTTAGGCCGCTTCGAGGCCAGATGTTAACACCAGCTGCCCTCTCACGAAAGCTGGGAAGGGCCAGAAACCGCAGTCATCGACCGGCACCATGAAAGACTTGAAATCCGAATATTTCCCTCTTACAATTGGGGGCATTGATGACAAACCACCAATCTACAGGTTCACGGGCCCAGAGAAGACTCCAATAACTCTAGCGGCTGCACCTTAGGCGAGTAGGGAGGTGAATCGGGAGACTATAGATGTCCATGTCCATGGGAGGCAGGTATCATAACAAGTATCGTATCATATTATTCAGAGGCATCTCCAGATGATAAGTGGCCTCCTGGAGGCTAATAGACCACGTAAGGCATAAAAGCCTGGCCCAAGGTCTTTTGTGACCATCAAACAGCAATGTTTCTAGCTCACCCCCATCCAAATAAGGGAGGGGGGGAGCCTCTGGAAGGACCAGGAGTGGGCCCCCTCCAAGTGGGCCTCCCATCCATAGCTGTAATCGGCAGTTCCAAGAAACAAAACATTGATGGTCTGATTCAAATCATGGTCAGGATGCCCCTCGCTCTCCCTATTCAGGCTCCTGTCCCTTTCCGGCCTCTCTGATGTTATCTCTCCCAGCCGCTCGTCCCAGTGTTAAAGCGAGTGCCAATCCCGACGATGCCAGCTCTTAAAACATCCCGTCCACCGTTGGGTCTAACAGGAAGCCCCTGTCATCCCCTCGGAGTCCCTGAAGCTCCAGGGAGGGGCTGCATCGCCGACGCCGCCACCGCCCGTTCCACTGGCCCGGCAGCTGCGGGGAGATGCCGAGGACGCTGAGGGCGCTCTCCCCGCTCATAGAGCCGCAGCGCAGCCGTCTCCGTCTCGTTCCTGGCCATCGTGTCCTGGAGAGCTGCCAGCTCTCAAGAAGATGACACAGACTGGTGAGAAGCTCCCCTCACCAGACATGGGGGTCAATTAGCTGGTCGAGCCCCCGGAACCCCCAAAACCCGGGGAATATCCCCCGAGTATCGCCGCCGCTCAGCTGGGAGCGGCCATCTTGGACATGCGCAGAGGGCATCCTTTAAGGTCTCCAAAACTTGGCAAATTTAAGACTTGTGGACGTCAACTCCCAGAATTCCTCAACCAGCCATGCCAGCTGGGGAATTATGGGAGTTGAAGTCCACAAATCTGTTGTAGCTCCGTTACCTGAGCCTGTGTCATCGGCAGGAGAGGACTCCGAGAGTGAAGGAGAGGAGTTGGCAAGGCCTCCCTCTCCAGGACCCTCCTCTCTGGCAATGCCTTCGGTGTCTGCCAAAGGGCAAGAGATAGGGCCGCGGCCACGCACGTCCACACAGCCACAGGTGGACAGTGATGAGGGAAATGAGTCTTGGCTGGATCCTCGGCAGCGTCGCAGAGATAAGCGCGCGCAACAGAAGAAAAGGCGTGCCAGAGATTAAGCTGAGACACTGGACCACACCCCACAGGATATAAAAGGGGGTGAGGTGGCCATTCAGACTCTGTGACGGACAAAACTAACTACTATTGAGTCACATTGCATCTTTGGAAACAACATAATCGGCCTTGGATTTATTTTACGAACTGAACAATGTTTGAACTGTGTGTATTTTGTTTATGAGCAAAGTTCTTGGCAAGCAGCTACTGGGTTGCTGCCAAGCTTCTTATTGGAAGAATTGGTTGTCTGCCAGTTTATTTAACCCCCAGCTGTCTGTTTGTGTGCGTGTGTGAGACGGGGACAGAACAAAATCTTAAAATTGCCAAGTTTGGAGACCAGAGGTGGTATTCAGCAGGTTCTGACCAGTTCTGGAGAACCGGTAGTGGAAATTTTGAGTAGTTCGGAGAATCGGTAAATATCACCTCTGACTGGCCCCACCCCCATCTATTCTCTGCCTCCCAAGTCTCAGCTGATAAGGGAGGAAATGGGGATTTTGCAGTAACCTTCCCCTGGATTGAGGAGGGAATGGAGATTTTACAGTATCCTTCCCCTGCCATGCCCACCAAGCCATGCCACGCCCACCAAGCCATGCCACGCCCACCAAGCCACACCCACAGAACCAGTAGTAATAAATTTTGAAACCCACCACTGATTCAGTCAGAGTGAAGAAGCTTCTCGGATGAGAATTGAAAAGTCTTCAAGGAAAAAAAACAAGAAAGTCCAATTGCCTCCTGAAAAAAATAAGCACCTTTGGGATCTACTGGAAAAATATAATTTCTTGCATTTTCATTGTCTCTGTTCATGTCAAGCTATAGGTTTACGTACAGGAGAGACACTCGTGAGCGAATCATCCCTGCAGATAGAAAAGTAGCACATCAGGAAGAAGGCTTTTTTTTTTTTTGATGTTTCTCGTTTTCCATGCTGGGAAACTTCATTATTATCCCTGCAATGGGAGAAGATTTAAATTTGCTTCGGTTTGGACTGCCTGTCACTGGGATCTGACTCCTTTGAAGGTGAAGGAACCCCGTTTTATGATGGTTATTATTGCTTTATTGCCACTCATTTGCCTGCCTTGTAATTTATTTGTTAATCTGCTCTCCAGCTCATGAATTTTGTGTTGAGAAAATGGGCAAAGGGAGAGGGGGGAGGGAGACACAGAGAGAGAGAGGGAGAAGGAGAAGGAGAAGGAGGGAAAGAGGAATTAAAGACACATTGTTAACTCTTTGGAAGGTGAAGGACAAAATTTAAGGATAGGAAATTTGTGGTATCATTTCATCCTTGTAAAAAAGACAATTCTAAAGTCAGCAAAAAAAAAATTCTTCAATTAATAATTATTGAAGCTTTGAATGCTTGGGGTCAACAATGAAGCATCCCTTCCTTCCAATTTCCTCCCCCATCTATCCATCTATCCATCCCTTCCTCCCTCTCTCCCTCTCTCCCTCCCTCTCTTTGTGCATCCTTCCATCCTTCCCTCTCTCCATTCCTCTCTTCCTCCCTCTGCCATCCCTCCATCCATCCCTCCATCCTTTATCCTTCCCACTCTCCAGTCCTCTCTCTCTTCCTCTGCCATCCCTCCATCCTTCCCTCTTCTCTCCATTTCTCTCCCTCCCTCCTCCCCTCCTCCCCTCTCTCCATTCCTCTCCCTCTGCCCTACTTCCATCCATCTCTCCATCCTTTATCCTCCTCTCTCCATTCCTCTTGCTCTTCCTCTGCTCTATTTCCATCCATCTCTCCATCTTTTATCCTTCCCACTCTCCAGTCCTCTCTCTTCCTCTGCCATTTTCTCTCCATTTCTCTCCCTCCCTCCTTCCCTCCTCCCCTTTCTCCATTCCTTTCCCTCTCTCTCTGCCCTACTTCCATCCATCTCTCCATCCTTTATCCTCCCCTCTCTCCAGTCCTCTTGCTCTTCCTCTGCCATCCCTCCCTCCCTCCCTCCTTCTCTACATTTCTCTCTCTCCCTAGCTCCTCCATCCTTCCTTCCCTCCCTCCCTCTAAATACTACCACACTGGCTGTGATTTTTGCCATCTCTTTCTGACTCCCTAATGCCAACCTTTTCCTCCGTTCCTTCTTTTATACCCATTTCCCTCCTCCTCCTCCTCCTCCTCCTCCTCCTCCTCCTCCTCCTCCTCCTCCTCCTCCTCCTCTTCCTTTTTTTTTTTTTTTTACGAGCATTTTCAGTGCAAAGCCGATCGCTTTCCTTTATGGTACTCCAAACCGAATGAAGCTATAAAATTATGAACAGTTTTTACGAGGGGTTTCGAGGGATGAGCCGGTATTGATGGTCTGGGGGCCGTATCCATCTTCCCAACAGTTCCTTTCCCTAAATTCTCTCCTTCACTCTCTCTCCCTCTCCTCCCCCCACTCTTGCCTCCGACATCCTCACAGGGTCCACCGTGCAAAGACGAGGAGACGGGGGGGGGGGGGGTCGGTGCGGGGAAAGGATGAGAAGGAGCGAGATCCGCGTAACTATTTTTCATGCATTTAATATATTAATTATGCAGTAAATGTTCCCTCGGTTATACTTGGTTTGGTGGAGAATGACAGCTAGCACTGGATGCTGGAAAGCTGGCCCATCAGCCTACCGTCTATTATATCGGGGAGGTCAGGTTGGGGTTAATGTAACTTTTTATTTGCTGATTTTTCATAGGTGGGAGCCAAGCTGGTGGAGTGGGGGAGCAACCTGGCAGGAAGGAGGGAGGGAAGGAGGGAGGGATGGATGGATGGATGGAGGTAAAGGAAGGTGTTTGGGAGAGAGAAGATACGAGCTGAGATATGGGGTTTAAGTCTCCTGGCTTTGACCCTTTCAGATTGGGTGTCCTGATTAGGCGCGCGGGGAAAGAAAAGGAGAGGTGCCACTTTACATTAATTTCCCTTATGAATTTATGACCCGGCGCAGAACCACGCGGGAAAGGAAGTCGGGGGGGTGGGATGGGTTCTTCTAACTAACCACCCGGCGTTTAGGAAGAAGGTTTTGAAACAGAGCGATTCAACCTACATCACCTGGAGGCCGGAATGGAGAATGTGTAATTGGGGTGTGTTTTGATGCAGAGAGAAGTAAAATTTCTTTCTAGTTGGGCCGTGCACTGGGTGGCATTTATTTATTTGTTGGTTTTGTTTGTTTATATTTAGAACCATATTTATTTATCGTATTTAGTCCCTCATAGAGCAATTAATAATACAGTAGGGTAGGGTAGGGTAGGGTAGGGTAGGAATAGAATAGAATAGAATAGAATAGAATAGAATAGAATAGAATAGAATAGAATAGAATAGAATAGAATAGAACAGAACAGAAAAAAAAGAATAGAATAGAATAGAAATAATAGAATAGAATAAGAATAGAATAGAAATAATAGAATAGAATAGAAATAATAGAACAAGAATAGAATAGAAATAATAGAATAGAACAGAACAAAAAGAATAGACTAGACTAGACTAGAATAGAATAGAATAAAACAGAACAAAAAGAATAGAATAGTATAGAATAGAAATAATAGAATAGAATAAGAATAGAATAGAAATAATAGAATAGAAATAATAGAACAAGAATAGAATAGAAATAATAGAATAGAACAGAACAAAAAAAATAGACTAGACTAGACTAGACTAGAATTAAATTCAGGTAGTCCTCGACTTTTAACCGCAATTGGGATTGGAATTTCCATTGTAAATCATTGCAGTCATAAGTCAAGTCAGACCTGTTTTTTCGACAATTTCTATGGCAGTTGTTAAGCGAGTCTTCCCAGCTGTTCAGGGAATTACATGGTCATTCAAGCAAATCCAGCTTTCCCAATGGGTGTTTTTTTTGCCACAAATCAGCAAAAACAAAAAAAAGTCTTGAATCGCAGTCAGGTAGGATGCTGCAACCATTTGTAAATGTGAGCTGGTTGCCAAGCACATGAATTGCAATCACTGTGGGAGGTGGTAGTGATGTGGTACGACAGTCATAAGTGAGAGTATAGGCTGTAAGTCACTTTTTCAAAGTCCATCCTAACTTTGAGCCATTGTGAAATGAACCGTCATTGTTTGAGGACTCCTCTTGAGGGACACCATGGCTCAGGGGCTAAGACGCTGAGCTTGTCGATTGAAAGGTCGGCAGTTCAGCGGTTCGAATCCCTAGTGCAGGGTAATGGGGTGAGCTCCAGTTACTTGTCCCAGCTTCTGCCAATTTAGCAGTTCAAAAGCAGGTAAAAAATGCAAGTAGAAAAATAGGGACCACCTTTGGTGGGAAGGGAACAGCGTTCCGTGCACCTTTGGTGTTTAGTCATGCCGGCCACATGACCACGGAGACGTCTTCGGACCGTGCTGGCTCTTCGGCTTTGAAATGGAGATGAAATGGACCCCCTAGAGTCGGGAATGACTAGCACATATGTGCAAGGGGACATTAAAGGTTTATCTTTACCTTTAATGTAACCTCCAAATCCATATTTGTAGGGTTTCCCTCCCCCATCCCCCCCAGCACCTTCTCCCTTCCCCAAAATCCTGCAAAGGGGATGGTGTCATCATTTCCTTCCTAGCAATTAATAGTTGACTTCCTTTTGGTTGTGGGAAACGGTCCAGACCAATGGCTCTGACCTCATATAACTCAACGGCCAATGCAGACATGATTAACTCTCGGTGGATTTACGGGATCTGAGCATGCATTTCCTTCAGAGGGTTGTAAATCCAGGGCTGCCCCTTGATCCTCTCCCCTCTTGAGGCTGATTCAGAAGGCATTTTTCAAAGGGTCTCTCGGGGGACCTTCTGAAAGGCAAGGAAGGACCTTGGAAAGCATTTTGGAGAAGGATTTAGCAATCTGGGAAGGAAACCTACCCTCTATTATTATTTTTTTTAAATCAAGACTTTTATTCAACTTCTATAAGATAAAAATACAGGAAGAAACAAAAATTAGGAAGCTACGCAAAAGGAAGAAAAAAGGGGAGGGAGGGTGGGAGGAAGGAAGGAAGGAAGGAAGGAAGAGAAAGAAAGAAAGAAAGAAAGAAAGAAAGAAAGAAAGAAAGAAAGAGGGAGGGAGGGAGGGAGGGAGGGAGGGAGGGAGGGAGGAAAGGAGGAAATAAGACCAAGGGAAAAAGAGGGAGAAGGAAGGAAGGAAGGAAGAAAGGAAGGAAGGAAGGAAGTCAGGGAGGGAGGGAGGGAGGAAAAGAGGGATCAAGGGAAAAGAGAGGGGAAAAAGGAAAGGGAGGAAGGACAAGGAAGGAGAGAGGTAGAAGGAAGAATTGAGGGAAGGAAGGAAGGAAGGAAAAGAAGGAAGAAAGGAAGAGGGAAGGAGGGAGGGAGGATATAAGACCAAGGGAAAAAGAGGGAGAAGGAAGGAAGGAAGGAAAGAAAGACAGGGAGAAAAAGAGAGATCAAGGGAAAAGAGAGGGGGGAAAGGAAAGGGGAAGGGAGGAAGGACAGGGAGGGAGGGAGGCAGAAGGAAGAATTGAGGGAAGGAAAGAAAGAAAGAGACATGGAGGGAGGGAGGGAGGGAAGAAGGAAAAGAGGGATCAAGGGAAAAGAGAGGAAGGAAGGAAGGAAAGTGCGGGTGGAAAAGGCGAATTCCTACCCAGGGTTGGTTCCGAGGAAAGCCACGTTGCCTTCCTTCCCTTCTTCCACCATGGCCAGCTGCTCTAAAGGGCTCAAAGCCGGAGGGGGGGGGGCGCTGGTCAAAGGAAAGGTTAATAGGAAAAGCGAGGCCGGGGCCATCAACACGGAGGGCCCGTCAAGGCGCCCGGCGATGGCTTCGAACTGGGAGCTGACACGAGCTCTAGAAGCGCTCAGGGAAAATCATTCAGAGGGACGTCTGCGCTGGGCTGGGGAGCGGGGGGGGGGGGGATCGGCCGCAAGAGACGCGCCTGGACTGGGGGGAAAGAAGCGGGGATTTCGACCCCCGGCTCTCCGGTTCCCCAGGCTGATGCCGGCTGATGAGCGGCCAGCTTTGGCCCCGGGATCCCGCACTTTCCAGCATTAAAACAAAAAATAATTCGGTGTTGTATTATGCGGTTTCTTTGCTTTTGCTTCCTTTCTCCACTTCCCCTTCCTTCTCTTCCTCTTTCCTTTCTTCCCTTCTTTTTCCTTCCTCCTCTTTCTCTTCCCTTTCTTCCCCTTTTTCTCCTTCCTCCTCTTCCTCTTTCCTTTCTTCTCTTCTTTCACCTTCTTCTCTTCCTCCTCTTCCTCTTCCCTTTCTTTCCCTTTTTCTCCTTCCTCATCTTCCTCTTTCCTTTCTTCTCTTCTTCCTCCTTCTTCTCCTTCCTCCTCTTCCTCTTCCCTTTCTTCCCCTTTTCTCCTTCCTCCTCTTCCTCTTTCCTTTCTTCTCTTCTTCCTCCTTCTTCTCCTTCCTCCTCTTCCTCTTCCCTTTCTTCCCCTTTTTCTTCTTCCTCCTCTTCCTCTTTCCTTTCTTCTCTTCTTCCTCCTTCCTCCTCTTCCCTTTCTTCCCTTCTTTCTCCTTCCTCCTCTCCCTCTTCCCTTTCTTCCCTTCTTTCTCCTTCTTCTCCTTCCTCCTCTTCCTCTTTCCTTTCTTCTCTTCTTCCTCCTTCCTCTTCTTCCCTTTCTTCCCTTCTTTCTCCTTCCTCCTCTCCCTCTTCCCTTTCTTCCCTTCTTTCTCCTTCCTCCTCTTCCTCTTCCCTTTCTTCCCTTCTTTCTCCTCCTTCATCCTTTTCCCTTTCTTCTCTTCTTTCTCCTTCTCCTCCATCCTCTTTCCTTTCGTCCCTTCTTTCTCCTTCTTCTCCTTCCTCCTCTTCCTCTTTCCTTTCCCCCTCCTCTACCTCCTTTCCCTCACCTTCCTCCTCTTCCTCTGTCCTCCTCTTCTCTCTTCCCCTTACCTTCTTTTGCACTTCCCTTCCCTTTCATTTTTTTTCTCTCCTTACCCTTTTCTCTCTCTTTCGTCCTCCTTTTTTCCCCTTCCTCATCTTCTCTTCCTTATCTGTCCCCTCTCCTCCTCCCTTCTCCTTCTCTTCCCCTTCCCTTTCTCCATTCTCTTCCTCTTCCTCTTCCCCTTCCTTTTACTGTTCCTCTTTCCTCCTCTTCCTCTTTCCTTTCTTCCCTTCTTTCTCCTTCCTCCTCTTCCTCTTCCCTTTCTTCCCTTCTTTCTCCTTCCTCCTCTTCCCTCTTCCCTTTCTTCCCTTCTTTCTCCTCCTTCATCCTTTTCCCTTTCTTCTCTTCTTTCTCCTTCTCCTCCATCCTCTTTCCTTTCGTTCCTTCTTTCTCCTTCTTCTCCTTCCTCCTCTTCCTCTTTCCTTTCCCCCTCCTCTACCTCCTTTCCCTCACCTTCCTCCTCCTCCTCTCTCCTCCTCTTCTCTTCCCCTTAGCTTCTTTTGCACTTCCCTTCCCTTTCATTTTCTTTTCTCTCCTTACCCTTTTCTCTCTCTTTCGTTCTCCTTTTTTCCCTTCTCTTCTTCCTCTTCCCTTTCTTTCCCCTTTTCCTTCTTCCCTTCCCCTTCCTCATCTTCTCTTCCTTATCTGTCCCCTCTCCTTCTCCTCCCTTCTCCTTCTCTTCCCCTTCCCTTTCTCCATTCTCTTCCTCTTCCTCTTCCCCTTCCTTTTACTTTTCCTCTTTCCTCCTCTGCTGGGAGGAGTCTGTTTTCCCCTTTAACAATTCATACATTTAATTTAAAAAGCACCCCCCCACCACCACCTCAATATTTACTCCCGATTCCACTTTCTCATAACTGGAACCAATTGGTAACTTCCTCTTTGCAGAAGCGGAGGAAACGGTGGTCCTTCCCTCTTAAGTGACAGGCTTTCCAATAGCTGAAGATGGTTAATGATCTCTTTCCTGGATTAAATAGACGAAGCCCCTTCAACCTTTCCTTGTAGGAAACATCATTAAGAGGGGAAAAGGGGAGCTGCTTGGCAGAAATCGTATTTCCAGATTGCATTAGTGTTACGTTTAGGGCATTGGAACAGAAGAGGAAAGAAAGAAAAGGGGGGGGGACCTCCTTTCCCCAAATTTATTAAAGAAAGAAAGAAAGAAAGAAAGAAAGAAAGAAAGAAAGAAAGAAAGAAAGAAAGAAAGAAAGAAAGAAAGAATTTTGATGCACTCAGAGCCATGCATGCAATCATTTTCAATGGCTTTTTTGGGGGGGGAGTGCAGTGGTGAAATGTAAAATTTGTTACTACCCGGTTCTGTGGGCGTGGCTTGGTGGGGGGTGGGGGGGTAATATGACTGAGTGGGCGTGGCCAACTTTTTTTTTTTTTACTTTTAAAACCATTTTTTCTACAACCTCTTCGGCTGAAGAGGTTGTAAAAAAAATTCTTTTAAAAGCCTCTGACGATCCCAGCTGAGTTGCCTGATCGGCAGAGGCTTTTTTTTTTCCTTTTAAAAAACATTTTTATATATGTATAACCTCTTTCTATAACCTCTCCGGCCGATTTTAAAATGCTTTGAAAAGCCTCTGATGATCCCAGCTGACCCGCCCAATCATCAGAGGCTTTTTTTTTTTTTTTACTTTTAAAAGCATTTTTTTGGCCAAAGAGGTTGTAGAAAAAATGCTTTTAAAAATTAAAAAAAAAAGCCTCTGATGATTGCGCGGCTCAGCTAGGCATGGGAGAGGGGGGCGGGGCGGGGGCAGGGATTTTTGCTACCAGTTCTCTGAACCACCCGCCTCCATCACTACCGGATCGGGCTATCCGGTCCGAACCGA
>NW_027256881.1:4522215-4559715 GCF_029215685.1 Pituophis catenifer annectens
TTTTGTATATTTATACAAAGTCAGCTTATTGCCCCCACAACTGGGTCCTCAATTTACCTACCTTAGAAAGGATGGAAGGCTGAGTCAACCTTGAGCCTTGGCGAGATTCGAACCCCGCAGTAATTGCAGGCAGCTGGTCTTAATAACCAGCTTAATAACAGGGTGCCTTAAACCCCTGTACTACCAAGGCTCTTCAACAACTAGTGAGCCAAAAACTCTTGGATAATGTTTGATATTCCCAGGGCTATTTTGTTTCCCTCTGATATTGGAAAATGCCAGACTCCCCCCGTCTCTTTCTCTCCCTCTCTCTCTCTCTTCTCTTCTCTTCCCTTCTCTCTCTCTCTCTCTCCCTCCCTCTCTCCCTCCCTCCCCCCCTTCCCCCTCTCTCTCTCTCTCTCTCTCTCTCTCTCTCTCTCTCTCTCTCTCTCTCTCTCTCTCTCTCTCTCTCTCTCTCTCTCTATATATATATATATATATATATATATATATATACACCATGTTTCCCCGAAAATAAGACCCTATTTTATATTTTTTTGAACCCTGAAATAAGTGCTTGGCCTTATTGCCATGCACTCAAAAGCCCTATTGGGCTTATTATCAGGGGATGTCTTATTTTGGAGGAAACAGGGTATATTATTTTTTTCATGGTGTGGAAGACGGGAGAGTGGAAGAGGAAGAAAAAGGAAGAAAGAAAGAGAAGAAACATATACATGATTCATGCTCCGAAGTGGAGATGCGTTGACTGAAAAATACCTTAATATTGATGAGGCTTTTGTTCAGTCATATGTGACCCCTGACACTTAAAGGCAAAATCAAATATCATTTAATTATTTTCCCTAAAAGATGCTGTTGGGTTTTAATACGGGCGCGATGAATATTTAATATTCAGCGCACAGTTTACATAATTCCAATAGACTGCCAAGCAGCCCAGCTGATCTTCTTACAAAGATCATTATCATATTCAAGCCGGGGGGAAAACGACATCCTTTCCCCCCGCCTTAATATTGTGGAATAAGGACATTAAAGAGAGTCAGTTGAGGATCTGGACTGTGAATAGGATGACCCAGATTCTAGTACATCCGTAACCACAGAGGCATTGAGGGATCTGGGCCAAGTGTGCTTCCCCCAGCCCAGCCTACCTCACAGGATTGTTGTGGTGGTGAGAAAACCTGAAGGGAAGAGTGTTTTTTTTTAAAATTTGATTTATATGCCGCCCTCTCCGGAGACTCAGGGTGGCTTACAACGCGTTAAGCAATAGCCTTCATCCTTTTGTATATTTATACAAAGTCAGCTTATTGCCCCCACAATCCGGGTCCTCAATTTACCTACCTTAGAAAGGATGGAAGGCTGAGTCAACCTTGAGCCTGGCGAGATTCGAACCTGCAGTAATTGCAGGCAGCTGGTCTTAATAACAGGGTGCTTTAGACCACTGTACTACCAAGGCTCTTCCAGAGTTGAAGAGGGTCGTTTCATCGACCCTCTTCAGCTCTGGAAGGAAAAGTTGCATCTAGGTTTTAAAAATAGAAACAAATCGCATAAAGGAGCTGCGGTAGCGCAGTGGTTGGAGTTCAGTACTGCAGGCTAATTCTGCTGACTGCCGGCTGACTGCAATTTGGCAGTTCGAGTCTCACCAGGCTCAAGGTTGACTCAGCCTTCCAACCTTCCGAGGTTGGTAAAATGAGGACCCAGATTGTTGGGGCCAACAGGCCGACTCTGTAAACTGCTTGTAAAGCAGTATATATTTATAGCAATAGCAGTGCTATAAAATGTTTGACTTGATTAGTTTCCACCCATTGCTTCTTGTCCTGCCCTCAGGTACGTTGGAGAATAGCTTGACTCCCTCTTCTTTGTGGCAGCCCCTGAGATTTATTTATTTATTTATTTATTTTATTGGTTCGATTTATATGCCGCCCTTCTCGGGAGACTCAGGGCGGCTTACAATGCGTTAAGCAATAGCCTTCATACTTTTGTATATACCTGCTTAGTAGGGCTTTCACCCCCCCCCCAAAGCGGTGTTCTTTTTTATACAAAGTCAGCTTATTGCCCCCACAATCCGGGTACTCATTTTACCTACCTCGGAAGGATGGAAGGCTGAGTCAACCTTGAGCCTGGTGAGATTTGAACTCACAGTAATTGCAGGCAGCTGGTGCTAGTTAACAGTGCTTTAGTCTGCTGTGCCACCAAGGCTGTCGGAAAACTGCTATCATGTCTCCCCTAGTCCTTCTTGTCATTAAACTAGACATACGCAGTTCCTACAACTGTTCTTCATATGTTTTAGCTTCCAGTCCCCTCATCATCTTTGTTGCTCTTCTCTGCACTCTTTCTAGAACAGTGATGGCTAACCTTTTCCGAACCGAGTGCCCAAAGCTTGAGTGTGTGAATGCGCGCCCGAACCCCCAAAATGCAATGCGTATGCGGCCCCTCGCATGCGCCCTGCCTCCCTGCACATGGCCCCCAATATGCACCCACCACCCATGCGCGTGCACCTCCCCCGCATACGCCCCACCCCCACACATGCACGCGCCTCCTGCATGCCCCCCACACATGCACGGCAGAGACCCGAAGACCAGCTGGCCGATGAGAGGCGCACACGCATACACAGCAGAGCTGAACTGGGGCAACGGCTCGCGTGTCATAGGTTTGCCATCACGGTTCTAGAGTCTTCACATGTTTTTTATATTCATGGCCACCACACCTGGATGCACTATTTCAACTGTGGTCCACTGAATTATGTGTCATGGAATTTAGAAAACAACACTAGAATCTGTAAAGTTCTTGTTCCTCCCGAAACTATTATGTTATTCCTGTCACTCAGATTTATCCCGTTTGATTTTGTTCCTGCTTTGAAAAAAAAGAAAAAAGAGTGAGAGAGAGAGAGAAAAACTAACATCAACCCACAAGAGAGAAATCTCAGGCTCTTTCTATTTAAATGGGTTAATCATTAGTTAGCAAAATTATCTCTTGGAATGTTAATTGGTCCAGTCAAGAGGAACATTCATTATGGTTTATTTGATCAATATTAGTTTCATCCTCCTCCTGTTCCCTTGCTTTGGCCGTCATATGGATAGAAGAATGAATTTGAATATTTTAAAAAGCCGACGGTTTTGTAAAAGCCGGCGAGTTTTTGCAGGAATAATGTTTTGCTTCTCCAGAAATTATGCTCCAGCTGTGAAAATCAACCAAAACCTGGGAGGGAAAACCCCCTAAAGGTTGAGATTGCATTTACCCAACATGTTTGACCTAATCACAGAGAGTCTCCACTTAATGACCAGTTGTTTAGGAACTGTATGAAGTTATGACAGATGGGGGTAGGGGGGAAAGGTAGTTAGTAACTTCTGATGTCTGGGTCCCCTCTCATCCTTGTAGTCACATGACATTGGAATTATCCTGCAGTCCTATGACCATGATTTATAATATCTTTTGCCAGCAACTAGCATTTATTTATTTATTTATTTATTCATTCATTCATTCATTCATTCATTATCTCATCTTTATTATTTTTATAAACAACTCAAGGCAGTGAACATATCCAGTGTCTCTTCTTCCTCTTATTTTTTCCACAACAAAAAAACTTTTATGAGGTGGGTTGACTAAAGGCAGAACTAGAAGAACTCACTATCTCCTGGTGATTTGTCCAAAGTTACCAAATCAGTTTTCATGCCTAAGGTGGGACTAGAACTCTCCATCTCCTAGTGATTGGCCCAATCAGTTTTCATGCCTCAGGTGGGACTAGAACTCTCCATCTCCTAGTGATTGGCCCAATCAGTTTTCATGCCTAAGGTGGGACTAGAACTCTCCATCTCCTAGTGATTGGCCCAATCAGTTTTCATGCCTAAGGTGGGACTAGAACTCTCCATCTCCTAATGATTGGCCCAATCAGTTTTCATGCCTCAGGTGGGACTAGAACTCTCCATCTCCTAGTGATTGGCCCAATCAGTTTTCATGCCTAAAGTGGGACTAGAACTCTCCATCTCCTAGTGATTAGCCCAGAGTCACCCAGCTGGCTTTCATGCCTAAGGCAGGACTAGAACTCACAGTCTCCTGGTGATTGGCCCAAAGTCACCCAGTCAGTTTTCATGCCTAACGTGGGACTAGAACTCACTATCTCACTACAGTCATAAGCACTTTTTTCACTGCTGTTGTAACGGTCACTAAACAAAGTCGAGGATTACCTGTAACTTGAATACCATCAGTGACTTCTTATTGTTAGTTGCGAAGTTGTGTCCGACCCATTGTGACCCCATGGACAACGTTTCTCCACGCCTTCCTGTCCTCTACCATCCCCCGGAATCCATTTAAGCTCACGCTGACTGCTTCAGTGACTCCATCCAGCCACCTCGTTCACTGCCGTCCCCTTCTTCTTTTGCCCTCAATCGTTCCCAGCATTAGGCTCTTCTCCAGGGAGTCCTTCCTTCTCATTCGGTGGCCAAAGTATTTGAGTTTCCTCTTCAGGATCTGGCCTTCTAAAGAGCAGTCAGAGTTGATCTCCTCTAGGACTGACCGGTTTGCTCTCCTTGCAGTCCAAGGTTCTCGCAGGAGTCTTCTCCAGTACCAGAGTTCAAAGGCCTCCATTCTTTGGCTCTCAGCCTTCCTTATGGTCCAACTTTCACAGCCATCCATTGCAACTGGAAAAACCATAACCTTGACTATACACACTTTTGTTGGCAGGGTGATGTCTCTGCTTTTTAGTATGCTGTCTAGATTTGCCATAGCTTTCCTCCCCAGGAGCAAGCGTCTTTTAATTTCTTGGCTGCAGTCCCCATCTGCGGTGATCTTGGAGCCCAGGAAGATAAAATCTGTCACTGCCTCCATTTCTTCCCCATCTATTTGCCAGGAATTGAGAGGGCCGGATGCCATGATCTTAGTTTTCTTAATGTTGAGTTTCAAGCCAACTTTTGCACTCTCCTTCTTCACCTGCATCAAGAGGCTCTTTAGTTCCTCTTCGTTTTCTGCCAGAGTCAGTGACTTAGCAGAGTGTAAAAATCTACATTCTTCTGCATTTTACACAAATGGGCTTTCATTTGGCTATTGATATTATATGTACACTGATGATATATATACACTGATGTCATATACAGAGAAGACAAATTCCTTGCGTGTCCAATCACACTTGGCCAATAAAGAATTCTATTCTATTCTATTCTATTCTATTCTATTCTATTCTATTCTATTCTATTCTATTCTATTCTATTCTATTCTATTCTACTCTACTCCTATTTCTATTCTATTCTATTCTATTCTATTCTATTCTATTCTATTCTATTCTACTCTACTCCTATTCTACTCTACTCTACTCTACTCCTACTCCTACTCCTACTCCTACTCCTACTCCTACTCCTACTCCTACTCTATCCTATTCTATTCTATTCTATTCTATTCTATTCTATTCTATTCTATTCTATTCTATTCTATTCTACTCTACTCTACTCTACTCTACTCTACTCTACTCTACTCTACTCTACTCTACTCTACTCTACTCTATTGGTATTTTGACAAATATTTCCCTGCCAAGACGCCTTCCGTTTTTCCTTTAAACACACACACACAGAGAGACACACACACATGAACATGTGTTGTCACCCAGCAGAAGAAGGATTCCTGAGGTTAATGCCACCTTTGCAAAGCAAAATAATAATATTTTTTGAAAGCCCTTTGTTTTGTTCGTCAGGTTGTTTAGTAAATTTATTCCTCAATTTGTCAAAGAGCATGCTGTTCCTCCCTCCCTCCCTCCCTCCTTCCCCCCCTTCCCCCTCCCTCTTTTTAAAGGAGAGTATCACGACATCCCTGGGCTTCTGCAGAGAAATATTTTCAGTTCAGGCCAAGCGATCTCCTTCACATGCCCACCCACTACATTAGCCTCTGAATATTCCTATTGTGCCATTACTAATTAGGAAGTCTCTCAATTTGGCAGCTGCAAGGGAGAAGGAGAAGGAGGGGAGGGGGGGGAGGGTGAGGAAGAGAAGGCAGCATTAAGCATATGGTGTAATATCCTATTAATGAACGTTCTAAATTCAAAAAGCAGGTCAGCTGTTACATTCCATCCTTCCGACTTTCCGCCAGGAGGAAGAAAAAAATATGGAGAAGACCAACTCCCTTGGGGGGGGGGGCTTTCCAGAGTTTTGCCTGGAAGAACAGTTGCAGGAATTGGCTATGGCCAGTCTAGAGAACTACACCCCAAAGTACACCCCAAAAGGACAGTGCCAGAAACCGCACAGCACCAGAAACCTCAGAAAACAGTGCTAAGAGGCTCAAGCCAGCCCTTCCCCCTTTAAGGAAACCAAGAAGCACCAGCTGAAAGGAAAACTCAGAGCAGCCTGTTAGGAAAGTAACAGAAAAGTAACAGAAACACTTAAGTAGAGCCATTAAAATAAGGGGAATCAGGCTAAAAATAAACTCTCCAAGGTAAACCGAAACTCCCTCTTCCTGCCCCCTGACAGGATTAACCTTTAGGACAAGAAAACACAAAGGCCCAGGAACAGGATTAACCCAGAAAAACAGGAAAGCAAAACCCAAAAGCGCTGGAGCGGTGTCACTTTTTGCTTCTTGCTTTCCTACATTAAAAGAATTCCACTTTCTGGCAGCTGGCTTCTGCATCCATTTCTTCTCGGCGTCCGTGGTGTGTCCCAGCTGGGAACGAACTCAGGAAATTTCTTCTAACAGAAGGACTAGGGATGACACGATTAGCAGAATTCCAGTATTTGAGGGGCTGCCACAAAGAAGAGGGGGTCAACTTATTTTCCAAAGCTCCAGAAGGCAGGATAAGAAACAATCTTAGATTCAAATAGATGTTCAGCCATAGAAGCTAATTTGATGTTGATTTGACAATGTCTCACCACAATCTATATCAGAGGATTGCGGTTAAAGAGGAACATGTGAAAGAAATATTATGTATGCTGCCTGGTCCTTGGTGATCTCTGAGCTTGGCTGCTTTCTTGCAGACATTTCATTACCCAAGTAGGTAATATCATCAGTGCTGGAAGGGTGGGGTTTGCTGTCTGTTTATATACAGTAGCTTGCCCTGTCAGTGTTAGTGGGAAAGCTGTTTTCTTCTTCTTGGTAATTCTTTGATCAGACTGTTGTTTACAGTTTGTTTGCATGTCTGAATTGACTGGGATATTGTTTACTGCTCTATTGCTAGTCTAATGTTAATCTTGATGTTAATCAAAGAGCCTGGATAGCTCAGCAGACTAATGCATTGTAATTTAACACCAGCTGTCTGCAATTAAAGTAAGATCGAATCCCACCAGGCTCAAGGTTGACTCAGCCTTCCATCCTTTCTAAGGTAGGTAAATTGAGGACCCAGTTTGTGGGGGCAATAAGCTGACTTTGTATAAATATACAAAAGTATGAAGGCTATTGCTTAATGCACTGTAAACCGCCCTGAGTCTCCGGAGAAGGGCGGCATATAAATCAAAATTAAAAAAATAAAAATAAAAAAAATAAATTAAAAAAATTAAAAAAATAATCTCTGCTTATCTGGGGGTTGGTTGCTGGGGGGAAGGGGCTGTTTTGGTTTTTTTGTTTCCTTTCAGCCTTTTTATTATCTGTTTTGAATGGTGTGTAAATATTATTTATCTCTATGTGCCTATCTCTATGCATGCTAATCTAAGGTGCTAGAAAAACTGATGGGATAGAAAAGTTAACAGAGAGATGGGAGGAAGGAGGGAGGGGGGAAGGAAGGAAGGAAGGATGAAGGAGAAAAAGAAAGGAGGGAGGGAGGAGGATGGATGGATGCATGGAAGGTAGAGGGAGGAAGGGAGGAAGGAAGGATGGAGGCATGGAAGGTAGAGGGAGGGAGGAAGGATGGATGGATGCATGGATGGATGGATGGTAGAGGGAGGGGGAGGGAGCGGGAGGGAGGGAGGGAGGGAGAGAAGGAAGGAAGGAAGGAAGGAAGGAAGGAAGGAAGGAAGGAAGGGATCTTAATAATGAGGAAGAACATTGCCCTACACAAGTACCAATACATATACACACACAAACTCTTTCTCTGGCCACTTCATAACAACATAAGGGCAGGAATATCTCAATCCTCCTGTTACAAGTTCATATCTTTGTTACATTTAGGACAGTGAAAATGAAATAACCACTATAATATCTCATGGAGTTATTTGCTACAGTTTTCAAACTTCTATGGACGCTTTTCAGAAATCTGGAGGGATGAAGCCAAGAAACCGAATCATAGATTCCCATCATTGCAAACAACTCCCTATACCTCCAGGTTGCATCTCTTTTCTTTATTTTATTTTATTTTTTTGTTAGAAATCGACCAGATGGTTTTCTGGCCCTACCACAACCCTCTTCTGAACTCTTGTTGCAATGCTTATCGCCAACTGAATGGAAATTTAAGCAGCAGGCCTGTAAAATTCACTTGCAAAGGAGTTTTGGGTAGAGTTTGAAATGTGCATTGCTGGCTTCTTTCCAATCCATGCTTTTTTACCACCTCAAATAAGGTGCAAAACATTTATTTACTAATTTATCAGTCATACTGCCACAAAGGAGGATCTGGTGCTGGGGATCTTCAGGAACACCTGTCTCTAATGGTCTCCTCTCATCCCACAAGATCGAGAAGTCTGGATTCTCTATAGCCGTGATGGCGAACCTAAGGCACGTAAACGTATGGCATTTTTTTTCCCAATCAGGTGTCCTCCAGAGGGACTGGGATTACAACACCCAGAAATTCCACTCCTGCATTCTGGGCATTGTAGTCCCCACAAATCTGGGCAGCACCACAATGGACCTTTTATTTTTGAGACTCCAGCACGAAACGAGCTGAGACCTCTGAACTTTAACTTTAGCAGCTCCTACGGAGCAAGATGATTTTTAAAGAAAGCACCTCCAAAAATCCATTTATGCCTGGGGGGAAATGGCAGAAAATCCTAACCATAAAAAAAAAGAAGAAAAAAAACCAATGAGAGCAAAAGAAAGATAAGTGGAAAACGAGAGCCAGAATTCAGTCTGGGGGAAGTTTTGCATCCAAAGTTTTCCGTCACCTGAGATTGACTTGGTCAGAGGATTGGCTCCAGCCCATCTCTTGCTGGGAATCAAGATATAAGTTCCTTGGAATAAATTATGTCCTTCACAAAGTACTAATAGAAATCACCACGGGAGCAGTGCCTAAACTGTGAGCGAGGAGGAGACCGATAAGTGGAATCCAACAGGATTTCTAATACTTGATAGAGAGAGGAAAGAAATAATTTTAGCCACCTGAGATTTTTTACTTAGATGGGCCTTGCATGTTGATTCCATTGAAATAGCTTCTGTTTTTTCGTTTTCTCCTCCCTTCCCTTTCCTTCCTTTTTCTTTCCCTTTCTCCTTCCCTTCCCTTTTTCCTTTCCCATTTCCTTCCCCTTTCCTATCCCTTTCCCTTCTCCTTCCTCTTCCCTTTCTTTCCTTTTTTCCTTCCTCTTTCCTTTGCTCATTCCCTTTTCCCTTTCTCCTTCCCTTTCTTTTCCCTTTCCCTTTATCTCTTTCCCTTTCCTTCCTTCTCTCCCTTTCCCGTTCTCCTTCCTCTTTCCTTCCCTTCCCTTTCTTTGCTTTCCTCCTTCCCTTCTCTTTCCTTTCCTTTGCTCCTTCCCTTTTCCCTTTCTCCTTCCTTTCCATTTCTCCTTCCTTTCCCTTCCTTTCCCTTTATCTCTTTCCCTTTCCTTCCTTCTCTCCCTTCCCTTTCTCCTTCCTCTTTGCTTCTCTTTCTTTGCTTTTCTCCTTCCCTTCCCTTTCCTTTGTTCCTTCCCTTTATCTTTTTCCTTTCTCCTTCCCTTCCTTTCCATTTCTCCTTCTCTTTCTTTTCCCCTTCCCTTTCTTTCCTTCTCTCCCTTTCTCCTTTTCTTCCTTTACCTCTTCTCCTTCTCCTTCCCCATCCCTTCCCTTTTTCCTTTTCCTTCCTTTTTTCCTTTCCCTTTCCCTTTCTCCCTTCCTTTTCCCTTTCCTTTTCCCTTTCCTTTTCTCTTTCCCTTTCACCAGTGCTGGATCTTGTAATCTAAGTCCTGCTTCTTAGTATAAGATGGTTCCAGCAAGGTTGTACGAAAATCCAGAAGCCAGAACCAGATGGAAATTCAAATCTGAAGGAAAAAACAAAAGTTGTTGTTGGCCAGCAGCCAAGTGTGAGCTCAAACAACTCATTGTTTGATATATTTTTCCCCCATCTGGTTCTGGCTTCTGAACTTTTAACAGGAATAGTTGCTTTTGGAAAGAAGCTAAAAGGTCTAAAGAAAATGTATAAACAATACTTCTGATATTTGAGGGGTATTGATTAAGGATATACACATACATGTACTTTCAAATACAGATAATTCTTTACAAATTGCAACCATTTGTTTAGTGACTGCTCAAAGTTACAACAGCACTGAAAAAAATGACTTGTAACCATTTTTCACACTTACGACCATTGCAACATTCCCATGGTGATGTGATCAAAATTCACACGCTTGGCAACTGACTCAAATTTATGACGGTTGCAGCGTCCCGGGGTCATGCGATCCTCTTTTGCGACCATCTGACAAGCAAAATCGGTGGGGGAAATCAGATTCACTTAACAACTGTGTTACTAACTTAACAACTGCAGGGATTCACTTAACAAATGTGGCAAAACTCACTTAACATCTGTCTCGCTTAGCAACAGAAAATTTGGGCTCAATTGTGGTCGTAAGCCAAGAACTACCACGATCGCCACGATGTAAAAAAGATGTGGAGACTCTTAGAAAGAGTGCAGAGAAGAGCAACCAAGATGATGAGGGGACTGGAGGCTAAAACATATGAAGAACGGTTGCTGGAACTGGGGATGTCTAGTTTAATGAAAAGAAAGATCAGGGGTGACATGATAGCAGCCTTTCAATATCTCAGGGGCTGCCCCAAAGAAGAGGGAGTCAAGCTGTTCTCCAAAGCCCCTGAGGGCAGGACAAGAAGCAACAGGTGGAAACTGATCAAGGTGAGAAACAGCTTAGAACTAAGGAGGAATTTCCTGACAGTTAGAACAATTAATCAGTGGAACAACTTGCCTCCAGAAGTTATGAATGCTCCAACAATGGAAGTTTTTAAGAAGAGACTGGACATGTTGTGGCCCCGCCCTCTGAGCCTGTCCCATCGGAGGAAGAAAGCTCCGAGCATGAGGAAGAGGAGTCAGCCAGGCCTCCCTCTCCAGGCCCCTCCCCTCTGGCACTGTATCAGGTGCCGGCCGAGGGAGAGGAGATTAGCAGGGAGACAGGTGGCTCGGATGAGAGTGACGGAGAAACATCATTCCTGGATGCACGCCTCCGAAGGCGTGATAAACGATTGCAGCAGCTCAGGAGGCGTGCTAGGGATTAGAACTGAATCACTGGACCACACCCCAGAGACTATATAATAGAGGGTAGTGGTCAGTGATCCTTGTGACGAACAAAAGTAAACCTTGGATAGTCACTAAAGCCTCATCCGGAACTGCTGAGAGAAATATTATTCTGCTTGGACTTTTTGTACGCTAAGTATCTTATCTTTCTGTTTTGTGGAAATAAACGCACTTGGCAGACAGTGTGTAAATCGCTGCCAAGTTGGAGATAAGACCTGGGTGTGTGCCAAAGTGTTTCCTTAACTCTCGGCTGGCTGTGTTTGTGTGTGTGTGTGGACGGGGACAGATCAGGACAGTCACTTGTCTGAAATGGTATAGGGCTTCCTACCTGAGCAGGGGGTTGGACTAGGAGACCTCCAAGGTCCCTTCCAACTCTGCTATTCTATTCTATTCTATTCTATTCTGTTCTGTTCTGTTCTGTTCTGTTCTGTTCTGTTCTGTCCTGTCCTGTCCTGTCCTGTCCTGTCCTGTCCTGTCCTGTCCTGTCCTGTCCTGTCCTGTCCTATCCTATCCTATCCTATCCTATCTACCTTTAGGGACGATGCCGCCCTGTATGTCGACAAGATGATTTTCAGCAAGACGGATTATATGATGCAACGTGGATCTGAAAAATTAATGTAGCCACCGAGGCAGTGTGTTTGACGGGGGAAAATGGAGTGAACGATTGCAAGTCATCGTAAATGACAAGAAATTAGACTGAGGAGATGAATGTGTGTACCTTGGTCAAATGCTTGCTAAAGATGGGAAAATAGATGGAGACATTTTATTGAAAGAAGTGAAAAGAGCTGTGTTCCTGCCTCTGCTGGATGGCTCTGAGAATTGGGGACATCAGAAAAAACACCGGAGCAAGTTGAACGTGGTGAAAATATGGGCTAAAATAACAGTAGTATGTTTAACTTAAGACCACAATTGAGAGAAGAGTTTCCAATGCTAAGCAAGGCAATTAAGTCACACCCAATTTTGCAACCTTTTCTTTTTTTTTCTTTTTGCCATGGTGTTTAAGTGAATAACTGTACAGGTAATCTTGTGTCAGCGCTCCAAGCTATATTCACTCCAGTGCTGACATAAGGAAGAGAAGAGGACGCTTGACTCTTCACCTACTTATTTTCCCTGAAGATATTATCCCCTAGGAGATGGGAGGGAAGGGGGGACGTTCCTGTGAGCTGAAGTAGTAGATATGGGGAGAGTGACTTGGAAGATGGCCAATGAGACGCAGAGAATTGGGGAACGGAAAGGGAGGGTTTGGGGTCGGAAGGTCAGTGCTGACTACGATGGACTCGGGGACAGATTGTTGTGCTCAATAAATGAAAGATTTCATCAAAGACTATTTGTTTGGAAATGCAGTTTATTTGAGACGACATTGTAACCTGACATCTTGATTTACAGCAGTTCATTTAGTGACAGTTCAAAGTTACAATGGCACTGAAAAAAAGGACTGGTGACCAGTGGTGGGATTCAGCCAGTTCGCATCGGTTCTGCCAAACCTGTAGCTAACTGCTTGTGCAATTCAGAGAACCGCCTAAAAATAAATTGCAAGATAGGGTTTTTTTTTTCCTTCTCTCTCCCTTCAGTTAATAGCTCCGGGCATCCAGCCAAGAACCACTTAACAGGCTACTTAGTTGCGATAACAAAACCACAGGAGTGCAGCTGACACACACCTTGAATAAAGTCAATAAACAACAGAAACTGACAGGAATTAGGGCATGGAAACACCCAAGAAACCCATCTAGGGATGGGATTAAACTCTTCCCTGCAGGAAGAAGGACAAGATTACAAACATTACAAAAGGGTATTAAGATCAGCTGATACTCCCTGGAGTTCCCCAAGACCTTTTATAGCTGCTGCAGTGTTGGCTACTTCTTATTTTTCCCGCGGGGAAAAAAGATACAGGAAGGGACAATGATGCAGCTTGATCATATAGGCCCTGATTTTAATGCATGTGTGCTCCAGCCAGTTGTATTGCTTCTGTTGTGAAGCACCCAATTTAGAACATAGAATAATAGAGTTGGAAGGGTTAATGGCTTTTGGCAGCATGCCCAGACTTTCAATTAGCCTGAGCAGCTGCTCTTAGTTTCCCTCTCAGCTGCTGCCTTTGCTTTAGGGTTGACTTTTTTTTTTTTAAAGGGGAATGGCTGTTTTAAGTTTTCTGCATTGTTTTAGTGGTTCCTGGCATTGTCCTTTTGGGGTGTACTTCCCTCACTCTTTTTGAAAGCCTCTAGTAATGGCAAGCTATTTCATTGGTTGATTGGTCTCACCCTTAGGAAATTTCTCCTTAGTGCTTAGGCTGCTTCTCCCTTTGGTTAGTTTCCATCCATTGTTTTTTTTTTAATTTGATTTATATGCCGCCCTTCTCCGGAGACTCAGGGCGGCTTACAATGCGCTAAGCAATAGCCTTCATCCTTTTGTATATTTATACAAAGTCAGCTTATTGCCCCCACAAACTGGGTCCTCAATTTACCTACCTTAGAAAGGATGGAAGGCTGAGTCAACCTTGAGCCTGGCGAGATTCGAACCTGCAGTAATTGCAGGCAGCTGGTCTTAATAACAGGGTGCTTTAGACCACTGTACTACCAAGGCTCTTGTACTACCAAGGCTCTTGTTTCTTGTCTTGCCTTTTGGGTGCTTTGAAAAATAGATAGAACCCCTCCTTTTTGTAGGAGCCCATCAAATATTGGAACAGTGCTATTTTATTGTGCTATTTTATTGTGAGTTGGGAGCGCTATTTTATTGTGAGTTGGGAGCGCTATTTTATTGTGAGTAGGGGAGAAGTTTGGCAAAATTGATTAAATGGGGGGGGAAGGGCATGGTTGAATTTGCTTTCTAAATCCTAAAAAAAATCACTTTTCTGGATAAAAAGTGAAAGATCATTAAAAAGGCCACCAGTATTGTAGAGCTGGGGGGCAATTTTTGCACTGTCAGTTTGAAACAATCTCAACATTTCCAATGGAAAGAGCACATCAAAGAGGCATGGATGACTTTCCTTCCTTTCTGTGGTTGACTAGGTTGTGCCAGTTGGATGTCTCAGCTCTCCTCTCCCTGAGATCTTCTGCTTTTTGCACCCTGGTGCCTCCACCTTTCTGTCTTAATGTAGCTGCATAAGGAGAACCATACATAGATAGAATAACAGAGACCTTGGAGGTCTTCTAGTCCAGCCCCTTGCTCTAGCAGAAGACCCTATACCATTTCAGACAAGTGACTGTCCAGTCTCTTCTTAAAAACCTCCAGTGGTGGAGCACCTACAACTTCTGGTGGCAAGCTGTTCCACTGGTTAATTGTCCTCACTGTTAGGAAGTTTCTCCTTAATTCCAGGTTGCTTCTCTCCTTGATGAGTTTCCATCCATCGTTTCCTGTCCTGCCCTCTGGTGCTTTGGAGAACAATTTGACCCCTTCTTTTTTGCCCCTCAAATACTGGAATATTGCTATCATGTCCCCCCTAATTCTTCTTTTCTCTAGACTAGCCAAACCTAAATCCTACAACCGTTCTTCATATGTTTTCGTCTCCAGGCCTTCGATCATCTTAGTTGCTCTTCTCTGAACTTTTTCCAAAGTCTCAACATCTTTTTTGTAGTATGGTGACCAAAAGTGGTTGCAGTATTCCAGGTATGGTCTTACTAGGGCAATGATGGCTATGATGCCATCATGTGCCAAAAGCAGGGGGAGCGCAGGGGGTCATGTGTGTGCGTGCCCAAACCCATAATTCAATGCGCCCCATCCCCCTGAACTCCCCCGCTTTTGGCACATGATGGCACGGTGGGCCCGGTAGGCCCATTTTTCGCTCTCCCCAGGCTCTAGAGCCTTTCTAGGAGCCTGGGGAGGGCGAAAACGACCATCCCTACCGCCTCTGGAGGCCCTCCAGTGGCCAGAAACAGTCTGTTTCCCAACTTCCGGTGGGCTTGGAAGGCCTGAAAATCAGCTGGCCAGTGTGCACATGCGTGCCGGACCTGAGCTAGGGCAACGCTCGCGTGCCCACCAATGTGCCAATATACAGGTGGCACGTGTGCCATAGGTTTGCCATCACGGTACTAGGGTTTTATAAAGTGGTAGGAACACAGCTGCAAAGTGAATCTGGCTTCCCCATTGACTTCGCGTGTTAAGAGTCGCAAAGGGAGATCACATGACACTGCAATTGTCAAAAAAATGAACCAATTGCCAAGCACCCGAATTCTGATCACGTTGCCATGAGGATGCTACAGTGGCCTGAGTGGAATATGAGGCTAATGCCTCCTAAGGCAGCATTTAACATCCAGCTGCCTGCAATTACTGCGAGTTCAATTCTCACCAGGCTCAAGGTCGACTCAGCCTTCCATCCATTCTAAGGTGGGTAAATTGAGGACCCGGTTTGTGGGGGCAATAAGCTGACTTTGTATAAATATACAAAAGTATGAAGGCTATTGCTTAACGCATTGTAAGCCGCCCTGAGTCTCCGGAGAAGGGCGGCATATAAATCAAATTAAAAAAAAAAATTGTGAAAAACAGTTGTAAGTCACTTTTTTCAGTGATGTTGTAACTTCGAACAGTCACTAAATGCATAGTTGTTAAGTCGAGGATTACCTGTGCATATTTTAACTGCTTTATTTTCTTATTTCTTAGGCCAGTGATGGCAAACCTTTTTGACACCAAGTGCTGAAAAGGTCACACGGAAACTTTACACATGCTTGCGCCAGGGGTGGGTTTTAAATTGTTTTACTACCGGTTCTGTGGGCATGGCTTATTTTGTGGGTGTGGCTTGGTGGGGGTGCTAATGTGACTGGGTGGGCGTGGCCAACTTTTTTTTTTTTTTTTAACTTTTAAAAGCATTTTTTCTACAACCTTAAGAGGTTGCAGAAAACAATGCTTTGAAAAGCCTCTGCCGATCAGGCAACTCAGCTGGGATCATCAGAGGCTTTTCAAAGCATTTTTTTTTACCACCTCTTCGACTGAAGAGGTTGTAGAAAAAATGCTTTGAAAAGCCTCTAACGATCCCAGCTGAGCCGCGGGATCATCAGAGGCTTTTTTTTTTACTTTTAAAAGCATTTTTTTCAGCCGAAGAAGTTGTAGAAAAAATTATTTTAAAAGTAAAAAAAAAAAAAGCCTCTGATGAAGTGGGCGGGGTAAGTGAGTGGCGACTGGGCTGGGAACCAGTTTGGGGGCGTGGCCAGCCATTGTTATTACCGGTTCTCAGAACTACTACAAATTTTTACTACCAGTTCTAGCGAACCGGTGCGAACCGAAAGCAACCCACCACTGGCTTGCACGCACTTGTTGGTGACCACGCTCCGGAAAAGTCGAACTTCTCGGTTCTAGCACACATGCACACCAGACGGTCAGCAAGCTGGCGTGCATGTGCGGGCCAGTTTTTGGCCTTGCCGTGCGCACGAAGGGATCGCGCTCCGGGAACGCTGGATTCTGGCACGCATTCACACCCAACAATCCGTTGTCCGGCCGCATGCACACACCGGTTTTTGGCACTGCCACACATGCGAAGGACAGCTGATCGTCACGTGTGTATTCACAGCAGAAACTCGGAAGACCAACAGGCAAAGGCCGCACATGCCAGGTAACATGAATTTGTGTGCCATTTGGGCACGCGTCCCATAAGTTTGCCATCATGGTTTTAGGCCTTTCATTTCTTTGCCTTACTTTTTTCGAACTACGTCTCTGCAAGTTACATATTACCTACTCCGCATAGTGGGTAATAGTGCAATTATTTTGTGTCTGCATTAACAACGAAGGGGACTTGTCATTCACTGACCGATTGCACTGAACAGTGTAGCGCTTGGACACTGAATGGGGTATGGTCTGTTGGCCTGTGATTCTGTCTCTTTTTACTACATTGATTAAAACGAATTTAAAATCCCTATTGGGGGCTTGCTTATGTCCTTCTCAGAAACCCAGAAAAAAGAGAGAACTGATAAACTGGGTTAATTGCCAAGTGCTGCCTGGGACTTTTGACACAAAGGAATTAAGTTGGAAGATGAAGCAAAGTTTGCTTTGGGTCACTGTGCAGAGAATTCATCCCCGAAGAACAGCAGGTGACCTTGGAGCAGTGACACTCCGCCATCTTGTTTTCCCTCCATCTTGGGAGGATTTACACACAGGTGTGTGACCTGGAGGGCCTACAGACCACAAAAGTCTTGCTTTGATAACTCTTCAATTCCACTCCAGATATGGGCTCCAAAGTGTAACATGAAGGAGGACAAGAAAAAAAATATGCATGGAGGAAAATCTTGCTAATTCTATTTAGCTGGCATTGTTTAATTTTAAAGCCATGCAGATGGTTTTGAGATCATTTCAGTGGTGGGATTCAGCCGGTTCGGGCCAATTTGGGAAAACTGGTAGTGAAATTGCTGGCTGGCCCCGCCCCGCCCCACCCCTTCACCCCGTCCCTTCCAGGAGTCCCCACGTGCCCCATTTTGGCTCCCAGGCAAGTGCAGGGAGGCCTACTAGGCCCAAAATGGGGCATGGGGGGGGGAACGATGTGTGTCCGCCTCCCACTGCCCATTTTTGCTCCCAGGGGGGTGCAGGAAGCCGAGTGCTGCCTGTCAAACCCCCTGGCCACGCCCACCAAGGCCACGTCCACCCAGCCAGTCATTAGGGCAGAGAACCGGTTGTTAAATTATTTGATTCCCACCACTGGATCGTTTATTATTTTACTTATTTATATCCTGCCTTTATTATTTTTATAAATAACTAAAGATGGTGAACAAACACCATACCAGAGTTAACAAGATAAGAAAAAAAAAATAAAAAAAAAAAGATAAGATGGGGGGGCTATAAATTTTATAAGTAAATAAATAAAATACTCCTTCCTACTCCTATTTCCCCCACAATAATAACTCTGCAAGGTGGGTTTGGGCGAAGAGAATCTGGCTGGACCTAAATCACTTGTCTTAGTAATTTTTTTTTTTTTAATTTGATTTATATGCCGCCCTTCTCCGGAGACTCAGGGCGGCTTACAATGTGCTACAAATTAAATCATAGAATTTATAATCTGGTGACTGACCCAAAATCAACCAGCCAGCTTTCATGTGTAAAATGGGATCAGAATTCTCAGTCTCCTGGTGATTGGCCCAAGGTCACCCAATTGGCTTTCATACCTAAAGCAGGATTAGAACTCACAATCTCCGGGTGATTGGTCCAAAATCACCCAGCCACCTTTCCTGTCTAAGGCGAGACTAGAACTCACAATCTGCCACTTTCTATCCTGGTGCCTTAACACTAAACCAAACTTGTTCTTATTATGCATTTTCTTCCCTTCCAATGGCATCACTTCAGTAGATTCAGTTCACTCGCTCTAGCTAACATGCCCTTCGGCAAGGAGAATATCATTTGCCCCTTACACAGTGGTAGGCTGCTGCCAGTTCAGACCGGTTCAGGCGAACCGGTAGTTGCGACTTGTGAGTGGGACCCAGGCGCAATCCCGTCCTATATTGCTGTGTTTTTGATACCGCATGTATGTACGGACGGCACATGCGAGCGAATTTCCATGTTTCCAATTTCCAATCTGTGGTGGGCAAACCGATTGTTACAGTATGGGACACCCACCTCTGCCCTTATACCTTGTCTACCCCTATTTTTAACTTGGTGTGAGCTTCTCAACTTTTAGAATAGAATAGAGCTGGAAGGGACCTTGGAGGTCTTCTAGTCCAGCCCCCCTCCCTCGCCCACTCGAGCAGGAGAACTCAGGGGTGAAATGCTCCCGGTTCAGACCGGATCACCCGATCCGGTAGCGATGGAGGCAGGTGGTTCGGAGAACCAGTAGCAAAAATCCCTCCTCTCCGCTGCCCTAGCTGAGCCGTGTGATCATCAGAGGCTTTTTTTTCTTTTAAATGCCTCTGACAATCCCAGCTGAGTTGCCTGATCATCAGAGGGTTTTTTTAAAAAGCCTCTGACGATCAGGCAACTCAGCTGGGATCGTCAGAGCCTTTTGAAAGCATTTTTTACAACCTCTTCTCCGAAGAGGTTGTAGAAAAAATGGTTTTAAAAGTTTTTTTTAAAAAAATGGCCACGCCCACCCAGTCACATTACCCCCCCCCCAAGCCACGCCCACAGAACCGGTAGTAACAAATTTTAGATTTCACCACTGGGAGAAGCTATACCATTGCATTCTACTCATGCATGCTACATATTGGATTTTCCGAGAGTAGAAACAAGAAGTAACAGGTGGAAGATCATTAAAGAGAGATCCAACCTACTTTTAAGGAGAAATTGTCTGACAGTGAGAACAATTAATCAGTGGGACACTTGCCTCTCGGAGTTGTGTGTGATCCATCACTGGAAGTTTTCTAAAGTAGAAAAAATCATTTGTCCTGCCTTGAGTAGAGGGGTGGACTAGAAAATCTCCAAGGCCCCTTCCAGTCCTATGATTCTATGTTCTGTATAATTAACAGAGGGATTCAATCAAGATCAAGGGAGGTACTAATACCACTCTATACAGCCTTAGTACTACACTATAAAAAAGATGTTGAGACTCTGGAAAGAGTGCAGAGAAGATCAACCAGGATGATGAGGGGACTGGAGGCTAAAATATATGAAGAACGGTTGCAGGAACTGGACATGGCTAGCCTAGTGAAGAGAAGGATCAGGGGAGACAGGATAGCAATCTTCCAATATTTGAGGGGCTGCCACAGAAAGGAGGGGGTCAACCTATTTTCCAAAGCACCCGAAGGCCAGACAAGGAACAATGGATGGAAATGGATCAAGGAGAGATTCAACCTGGAAATAAGGAGGAATTTTCTGACAATGAGAACAATCAACCCATGGAACAGACATTGCCTTCAGAAGTTGTGGGAGCTTCATCACTGGAGGCTTTCAAGAAGAGAGTGGACTGCCATCTGTCAGAAATGGTGTAGGGTCTCCTGCTTGGATGTCGGGGTTGGACTAGATGACCTCCAAGGTCCCTTCCTACTCTGCTAATCTGTTAATTCGTTTCGATTGATCTATGAAAAACTCTAAGGAGACCTAGAGACAAAAAGGGAAAAAATTGAATTTTATTAAGATTAGAGATTAGGATGAAGGGTAATATTGGTTTATAAAAATTAGAGAGAATAAACACTATGGCAAAAAGGGAATATATACATTGTGTTGGAGATGACGAAAAATGGTTTAAATTTGTGAACCGGCCAATACTCTCTTCAGAAAAAAATGCATTGTATGTTTGTTTGTTTGTGTAAAAAATAAAAAAAAATTTTACCCCCCCCCCCCCAAAAAAAAAGCTGTAAGGAGACTTTATGTGTGACCACTTTGGAGGTCGATCTTAAATGTCATGCAGTATTTGTGTTAGTTCACAGAGTTGAGGGGGGTTTTTTTTGTTACTCTGCTCTTGGCTTAAGCCTTGGTCATTCTCAACTCTGGCTTTTACTGGTTGTCCTTCATGGCATGACCCCAGAAGTCACCTTCAATGCCTCTGCCTTCAGGGCATGCTTCCCATGCATTACACAAAGTAAACATATGACCAAGAAGAAATGGTTTCCTTGCTCAGGATCCCTGGAAGAAGTGAGGTGGGATTCAGGAAGGCCTTTCAACCAGGAGGGTCCATTCCTCCTCCTTAACTTCAGCTCCGATTCTCTTAAGGAGCTTCTCCTGGCCTCAGGATGGTCCTTTTCTAAAGTCTAGGGTTTAATATTGTCCCTTTTGTAAGCAGAAAACGTGTGCCAATTTGTATGTGTACATTATGAATGGTATGTTCCTATCCTCCGGCGTTTTACATTGAAATTCTGTACACTGCAACCCTATTACACGTTTGCTAACTATAAACCGTTTGATTTATATTCATTAACTAGTTCCAGACATCACCAGTGGCATAACTTTAGCACCGGACAAGCTACGGTCGACGGGAGAACCGAAATTCCAGTTAATTAAGGGCCTGTAATTGTTGTCCATACAAGTATCTTTAGGGCATGGGGTTTGGCAAATAATTTTTCATCGCCCCCTTCCCCTCCTCCTTCCTTCCCCCTCTTCTGCTGGCTTGGCAACCGACAACTTTGTCCGAGAAAATAAATTGCGGAAAACTCTGTTTTCCAGAAGTACGGTTTGTAGGTGGTTGGGAACAAAGAAATCTTGACTCTGTGCAATTGGCAAGGTGGGGGAATCATACTGGCTGGCGATATTCAAATTAAATCCCAGAAATATTGGGCGGAGGGAGTTCACAGAATTATAAGTAGCTCTCGGCTTACAACAGTTCACTTAGTGACCATTTGAAGTTAAACGGCACTGAAAAAAGTAATTTATGACCATTTTTCATACTTATGACTGTTGTAGCATCCTCATAGTCAGATGGTCAAAATTCAGACGCTTGGCATATTTATAACGGTTGCAGTATCCTGGGGTCATGTGATCTTTGGAGACTTTCTGACAAGAAAAGTCAATGGGGAATTCACTTAAGAACCGTGTTACTCACTTAACAACTGCAATGATTCACTTAACGACTGTGGCAAGAAAGGTTGTAAAATGGGGCAAAGCTCCCTTAACAACTGTCTTTCACTTAGCAATGGAAATTTTGGGCTCAATTGTGCTTGTAAATCAAGGATTCCCTGGAAAAATGCTGGAATGCTCAGGATGTACCAGTCAGTAGATCATGTAAATAAACCATTTCATCTAGAAACTCAGTGAACAATTTAGGCATTTCTTTTTAAAAGTTTCTAAAGAGGTCTTTTTGCTTTAATGAAAAAGAAAGAAAGAGAGAGAGAGAAAGAGAAAGAGAAAGAAAGAAAGAAAAGAAAGAAAGAGAAAGAAAGAAAGAAAGAGAAGGGAGGGAGGGAGGGAGGGAGAAAGTGAGGGAGGAAGGGAAATAATAAATAAATAAATAAATAAATAAATAAATAGGAAGGAGGGGAGAGAGAGAGAAAGAGAGAGAGAAAAAGAGAAACAAAGAAACAAAGAAAGGAAGGAAGAAAGAAAAAGAAAAAGAAAGAAAGAAGGAAGGAAGGAAAGAAAGAAAGAGAGGGAGAGGAAGGAAGGAAGGAAAAGAAGGAAGGAAGGAAGGAAGGAAGGAAGGAAGGAAGGAAGGAAGGAAGGAAGGAAGGAAGGAAGGAAGGAAGGAAGGTGGGGGCAGAAAGATTTGGTGGCACTTAAAAGGCTAACCAATTTCATTTTATTATCTCATCAGGTTTTGTGGGTTCCAATCCACTTCCTTAGATATATGAATATCTCTAACCGCCAAAATTATTTTGTCTCTTTATCCCTGACCTCTCTCCTCCCCTCGTTCCACCTCTTCCCTCTTCCTTCCAAGAGCCGAACATACATAAACGTTTCTTTTCTCAGGAGCCGTAATGCATGAAATCTGATATAGAATGATAAATTAAAATGGGTTAGTCTTAACGGAAGCCTCAGGATTTCCCCAAAACCCTCCCCAAATGCTGGCATGACAATCAGGGGGTCTCAAATCTTGAGGAGGGGCTTGTTTTAAGAAAGATTCGAGCCATGGATGTACCGAGAGCTGCTCTTTTGTGAAATAGAGGTACCCTTCGACTTAACAACTGTTCATTTGGTGACCATTTGTAGTTACAGTGGTACTGAAAAAAGTGACTTATCGGTCGTGTGGAAAAACAGCATCCCTATCAGTCACGTGATCTAAATTCAGACCCTTGTCAACTGACTCGTATTTCTGACGGTCACAGTGTCCCGGGGTCATGATCCCCTTTTGCAAACCTTCTGACAAGCAAAGTCCATGGGGAAGCCAGATTCAGTTAACAACCGTGTTACTAACTTAACAACTGCAATGATTCTGTTGTGGCCCGTCAGAGGATCTAGCAGCAGATTCGGACAGTGAGGAGGTTGGGGAGGAACATGGGCCAGTCCTGGAGTCTGGGGAGGGCTCTGATGAGGGCTCTGTGTCGGAGGCAGAGAGGGGGCCAGGGCCGTATGCCAGTTATCAGTTGCCTTCAGAGTCAGACATCAGTGAGGCAGACAAACAGCTGGAGCCTGTTCCCAGTGTGTGCATGTGCAGAGTTGCCAAATGAAGGGAACAGCTAAAGAACAAGGGTCGACTCAGGAGTAAAGCCACAAGTGGACGATGAATGGGCCCTCCCAGAGGGAATAAAAGAGGAGCGAAAGGGGAGTGGAGTTTGCAGGAGACAATTAGTTTGCTTAATTGCTTTGTGACTCCTTGCCAAGTTTTGAAGATATCGGCCTGGCAGCTCCCCAAGCCAGATACTATAATTTACTGTGACTGTAAATTCACCCTTGAAAGACTTTGCTGGAAGTGAATGAAAGGAATTCACAGTAACTTAATAAAAAGGGTTTTTTGTTGGGACAAGGAGTCTGCTTCAAACTCTTGAGAAGCCTAGGTCAGAACAGATTCATGTAACAACTGAGCTATGGTGGCGTAGTGCTTAGAATGCAGGATTGCAGGCTAATTCTGCCGACTGCCAGCAGTTCGATCCTGACCGGCTCAAGATTGACTTCCATCCTTCCAATAAAATGAGGACCCAGAATGTTGGGGGCAAATTCCTGACTCTGTAAACCTCTCAGAGTGGGCTTTAAAGAACCGTGAAGTGGTATATACCGGTAAGTCTAAGTGCTATTTCTATTGCAGGCAAACTCTGCCCACTGTCAGGAGTTCGATCTTGACTGGTTTAAGGTTGACTCAGCCTTCCATTCTTCCGAGGTCAATAAAATGAGGACCCAGATTGTTGGGGGCAATATGCTGACTGCTTAGAGAGGACTGTAAAGCACTGTGAAGCGGTATATAAGTCTAAATACTATTGCTAGTACTAACTGTGGTAAAAAAAGGTTGTAAAATGGGGCAAAACTCACTTAACAACTGTCTTGATACTGGTCATCCATGTAAAGGAGATTGGATAGTCTGGCAGATGTTTTTGATATTTGATAGGCATAGTCTGATTTGTTCAATATTGTTGACAGAAGAATCAATGCATGACTAACAGTAGTGATGATAGTGAGTCCCTTTGAAAGATTCCTCTCTTGATATTAAACCTCTCCCAATCTATCACCATTGACCGGCAACTGTGTCTTCCCTTGTGTCATTGATCTTCACACAAATCTACTGATGTTGGTTCCTGTTATTTCTAAGGCAGTTGATTATCCAGTGGTGTATCAGGGAGTCGAATGCCTTTTTATAATCAATCCAAGCTACAATTCAACTTGGGTTTCCTTCTCTTAAAAAGGGAAAGGTTCCCCTCGCACATATGTGCTAGTCGTTCCTGACTCCAGGGGGCGGTGCTCATCTCCATTTCAAAGCCGAAGAGCCAGCGCTGTCCAAAGACGTCTCCGTGGTCATGTGGCCGGCATGACTAAATACCAAAGGCGCACGGAACGCTGTTACCTTCCCACCAAAGGGGGGTCCCTATTTTTCCACTTGCATTTTTTATGTGCTTTCAAACTGCTAGGTTGGCAGAAGCTGGGACAAGTAATGGGAGCTCACCCTGTTACGTGGCACTAGGGATTTGAACCGCTGAACTGTCGACCTTTCGATTGACAAGCTCAGCGTCTTAGCCACTGAGCCATGGTGTCCCAGATTCTTCTCTAGCAGGTTTCCAAAATCACCTTGTCGTTTGGGAGCTGATTGTCTATGGATTGTTTCAATTTAGGAGCTGATCTTTCATTCCTCTGTTGGTGAGCACTTTCCTTTCTGCTCAGGTGCAAAGAACCAGTTTTCAAGTAGATGTTGGATGGCATCAGCTACCAGACTAGTTAACAATTTAGAAGATGTTCATAAGCAGGGCATTTGTCTGTAGTTGTCTGTAGTTGTCTATGGAGATTCCTGGTCATCCAAGTCATGATTGTCCCAAAGGTGCAACTGGATTTTGTTTTTCCTTGAAGACACTTCACTTCTCATCCAAGAAGCTTCTTCAGTTCTGTAACTGCCTGGTGTTGTCCTTTGTGCTGGTCCTTTCATTAGTAGATAGGTTTTCCCAGATGTTGGCCAATCTTCAATTTCACTTTGTTGCAGTAGGTTGTTAAACTGCTTGACAACAAAGGGGTGTAGATCAGTGGTGGGTTGCTCCCGGTTCGCACCAATTCGCAAGAACCGGTAGTAAATATTTGTAGTAGTTCGGAGAACCGGTAATAACGTTGGCTGGCCACGCCCCCGAACCGGTTCCCAGCCCAGTCGCCGCTCGCTTACCCCACCCACCTCATCAGAGGCTCTTTTTTTTTTTTAACTTTTAAAAGGATTTTTTCTACAACCTCTTCGGCCAAAAAAAATTCTTTTAAAAGTAAAAAAAAAAGCCTCTGATGATTGCGTGGCTCAGCTGGGATCATCAGAGGCTTTTAAAGGCATTTTTTCTACAACCTCTTCAGCCGAAGAGGTTGTAGGAAAAAAAATGCCTTTAAAAGCCTCTGGTGATTCCAGCTGAATTGCCTGATCATGAGAGGCTTTTAAAAGCATTTTTTTCTGCAACCTCTTAAAGTTGTAGAAAAAATGCTTTTAAAAGTAAAAAAAAAAAAAGTTGGCCACTCCCACCCAGTCACATTACCCCCCACAATCCACACCCACAAAATAAGCCACGCACACAGAACCGGTAGTAAAAAATTTTAGAACCCACCCCTGATGTAGACCAGTCAGATGTTTCAACCAAAACCACGCAGTTCACCTGATGCTGACCAGTACTTGATCTTCCTTGTTCCTTTCTGGTGTACCATTTCTGCTGTTATTACAAGTTCTTTCATTGCCTCCAGAAGTTGTGAATGCTCCAACACTGGAAGTTTTTAAGACGAGATTGGATAACCTTTTATCTGAAATGGTAGAGGGTTAGGGTGTTGTAGCTCCGACCCCCGAGCCCATCTTATCGGAGGAAGAAGGCTCCGAACATGAAGGAGAGGAGCCGGCCAGGCCTCCCTCTCCAGGCCCCTCCTCTCTGGCAATGCCTCAGGTGTCTGCCAAGGGAGAGGAGATTGACCAGGAGCCAGGTGTCTCCGATGACAGTGATGAGGGTGATAAGTTGTTCCTGGATCCACGCCAAGGAAGGCGAGATAAACGTTTGCAGCAGATGAGGAGGCGTGCCAGGGATTAAGCTGAGTCACTGGACCACACCCCACAGGCTATATAAGAGAGTGTGGTGGCCATTTAGACTCTGTGACGGACAAAGCTAACTTCTGGCTAGTCACTTTGTACAACGCCTGATCTGCTGAAGGTTTCATGTTTGAGCTGGACTGTTTTGAAAACTGTGTGTATTCGTTGGTGTTATCTGGTGGAGGAACACTCCCTCTTCTTGTAGTAAAGCACTTGGCAGACGGTTATCGTATTGCTGCCAAGTTCCTGATAACGAACCTTGTGTGTGCCAAGTACTTCTTTAACCCCCGGCTGGCTGTTTGTGTATGTGTGGGGACGGGGACAGAACATAGGGTTACTGCATCCAGTTTTGGTCACCACAATATGATACAAAAATGATGGTGAGTCAAAGAAAATGCAAAGAAGAGCAACAAAGATGATTGGGGACTGGAGGTTAATCCATATAATGAATGGTGCAGGAATTGGATATGTCTAGTCTAACAAAAGAGAAAGACACTAGGGTGGTGACCGGGGGGGGGGGGGCGGGGGGGTTTCTAAATTTTTTTACTACCGGTTCTGTGGGCGTGGCTTATTTTGTGGGTGTGGCTTGGAGGTCATGTGACTAGGTGGGCGTGGCTAGCTGGTCAGAGTCATTTCTGGAAGGTCCTCGCACTTACGACCAGTCCTCGCACTTACGACTCGACTCATTTGTTTGCTTTTAACACTGATCAGCTGTAGGACGGCCCTTTGAAGCCCCGCGGCAAGAGTTTAAACAGTTTTTTTCCCTCTAGTCATCAGCTGGGACTCAGGAGGCAGCAACAGATTGGGGGTGGGACCAAATAAAAGGTAAGAATAACGTGGTGGGAGGGCGGGGAGGAGAACCGGTTCGGTGATGTCATATCATCACCGCTACCGGCTCGGCCGAACCGGACTGAACCGGGAAGAACCCACCACTGGCGGTGACATGATATCAGTCTTCCAATATTTGAGGGGCTGTCACAGAGATGAGGGAGTGAATTTATTTTTCAAAACCGTGAGAGCAGGACAAGAAGTATCAGGTGGACGCTGATCAAAGAGAGATCCAACGTAGCATTAAGGAAACTTTCCTGGTGATGAGAATCATTAACCAGTGGAACAGCTTGCCTTCTGAAGTTATGGGTGCTCCATCACTGGAGATTTTCAAGAAAAGATTGGACAGCCATTTGTCCAGAATGGTATAGGACAGGGGTGTCAAACGTGGGGTGGTTAGATCTGGCCTGTGGGGCCACTCTGGAAACAGTGAAGGACCAGCCCGTGGTGCCTCTGCCAAAAAAAAGGGACCTTGGGGAGGCCGTGCACGGCCCTGCCAAGCTCCCTTTTTGCTGGCAGAGGGCTGCAGAAGGCCGTTGCAGCCGAAAACGGAGCCCGGACGGGCCGTTCACAGCCTCCCCGAGCTCCATTTTTGCTAGCAGAGGGCTGCAGAAGGCCGTTGCAGCTGAAAACGAAACCCAGGAGGGCTGTCATGGGTGAAAATGGAGCCCGGGAGGGCCAACATGGCCGAAAAAGGATCCTCGATGAGTGACATCCAGTGGTGGGTTGCTCCCGGTTTGGTCCGGTTCTATAGAACCGGTAGTAAAACCAGAGGGAGGCTCCGCCCACCCGTCACAACATCATCACGGGTGATCTGCGGTGGTGGGTTTCAAAAACTTTTACTACCAGTTCTGTGGGTGTGGCTTGGTGGGCGTGGCATGGCTTGGTGGGTGTGACTTGGTGGGCGTGACAGGGGAAGGATACTGTAAAATCTCCATTCCGACCCTACTCCTGGGGGAAGGATAATGCAAAAATCTCCATTTCCTCCCGATCATCTGGGAGGCAGAGAATAGATGGGGGCGGGGCCAGTCAGAATGTTTACTACCGGTTCTCCGAACTACTCAAAATTTCTGCTACCAGTTCTCCAGAACTGGCCAGAACCTGCTGAAACCCACCTCTGGTGATCTGTGCACGCTCCCGTTGCGAACCGGTAGTAAAGGTACCCTGGTGATATCGAGCTGGCCACTCCCACCCTGTCCATGCCCCCCACCCCCACCCCCCAGAGGTCAAACACAACCCTGATGAGGCCCTCAATGAAATCGAGTTTGACACCCCTGGTATAGGATGTCCTGACTGAGAAGAGGGTTGGACTAGAAGACCTCCCAGGTCCCTTTCAACCCTGATATTTTGTAGCTCCATGTTGTGTAAAATGTACAATAAGCAGAAAGCAGCCGATAAATATATATAAACATGGAGAAAGATGAGACTGCCTATCATTTGACGTCCTTCTTCAATCTTAACAGGACGCGCAACAAACACAGATCAAACGGAGGGAGGGAGGGAGGGAGGGAGGGAGGGAAGAGACCCTGCATGGTTAATCAGCCTACCATTCAAGGGTTAGTAATGAGCAAAGAGGAACTGTGATCATTTGGAGCCGTAGATAGTATCCTGCTGGGGTCGAGTCAGCTTGTACGAACCACAGGATAGTAATGAGGGAGGAGGCCCACATTGGCCTGCAAAGTATAATTATATATAAAAGCAACACCAGCTCTTTAACGTAGTTGTTAAGGCATGTTGCGATATTTTCAGGATCAGACTCAATAAAGATAATAAGAATTAGAGATTTAAATATATTTCTCTTTAATAATAATAGGCATTCTATATTCGCTGAATATTCAAGATAGAAGCAAAGAAAATGGTGAGGGTGGCTCCTTATATATACAAGGGGTGGAGCCAGGAATGGGAGTGGTAAATTATGAATACATTAAAATCCAAAGAATAAGTTAACCCCTGATGTCCCATATATAGATTATTTACACAATAGAGAATAAGGCATTTACATCTGACAAATCCCCCTCTAAATGCCGGTTCGCTATACAACACCAATTACATTCAGATTCAGGACAATATAATACATACAATTTAGAAGTTAAATATTTGTGCTGTTTAGAAGGTAAAGGCTTCGTTAATATGTCAGCTAATTGTTCAGAAGTATCACAATGTATTGCTTTGATGAATCCATCTTGAGATAATTGTCTCACGTGCTTAAATTTTATACCAATATGCCTGGACCTTTGTCCAATGGCATCGGATCTGGATATTTCAATGGCTGCTTTATTATCTTCATGCACAACAAAAGGTAATGCAGTTTTTTTCCAAACATCTGAGATCAAGTCATTGAACCATACAAGGTTATTTGCAGCTTTGGATAAACAAACATATTCCGCTTCTGTGGTTGAAGTGGCTACCAGTTCTTGTTTACCAGTGTACCAGTAAACTGGACAATCATTCAATAGAAAAATATAACCAGAAGTACTCTTTCTGCATGATGTATCACCAGCCCAATCTGCATCTGCATAACAGGTAATTTTTGGTTCTTTGTCATTATTAGGTTCTAATACTAAACAAAAATCTAATGTACTTTTCAGATATCTTAGAATTCTTTTGACAGCTTCCCAATGATACATGGTTGGTTTGCTAACATATCTTGACAATAAATTGAGAGGTAATGCAATATCTGGTCTGGTCCAATTAGATATATAAAGGAGTGAGCCTATAACTGATCTGTAAAATGTATTATCTTTAAATTCAGGGGAAGACTCATCAGTGTTTCTAAGGAAATCAGTTTGCATAGGAGTGTCACAGGTTTTGGCATTGTTTAAATTACATTTGTTTAGAAGTTCAATGATCTTATCTTTCTGAGTAAGTTTGAATCCCCTTTTAGTTTTGTTAATTTGTACACCAAGGTATTTATTCACTTTACCTAGAGATTTCAATGAGAAATGTTCGTTTAACTTATTTACAAAGATTTCTCTGCTCTCTTTGTGTTTTCCTATATATAAAATATCATCCACATAAATTAATACAAATTCAATGTGATCATCACTCTTTTTTACAAAGAAACAGTTATCAGCAGTGGTAGCGTTGAAATCCATGGTCTTTAGTACTTTTACCAAGCAATCGTACCATCTCTTGCCAGATTGCTTTAATCCGTATAGACTCTTGTTTAATAACCAAATTTCATTCTTATTAGTGTATTGACTATGTGGTGCTCTTACATATATTTCCTTATCTAGTTTTGCGTGTAAATACGCAGTCTGTATGTCATATTGAAATACGTCCAGATTGAGTGCAGATGCTACTACTAGAGCTGTTTTAACACTCTCTGTCCTCACCGTGGGGGAGTATGTGTCAGTATAGTCTTCTGGATATTTTTGTGCATAACCTTGTGCAACTAGTCTAGCCTTGTATAAAGTATTGCCTCCTTCTAGGTTCTTAATTTTATAAATCCACCTGGTACCTATAATTGTTTTATCCTTAGGTGCGATCGCAGGAGTGAATACATTTAATCCTTGCAAACTTTCCATCTCTTTTTTCATAGCTAGTTCCCATTTTTCTCTTTCTTCACGAGGGAGTTTTAATACTTCCTCATATGTATTAGGTGTTATTTGTTCTCCATTCATATGCATTATGTAATCTTTGTATTTACTTGGTATTTGATTTCTATTGTTTCTAATAGCTCTTTCAGGTTTGCTATGGTTGTCGTGCAAATATCTAGCTTCCTTTTTTGTTAATGTGTCTGTCTTTATTTTATGCTGACTATTTGTCCAAGTTTTGGTTTTGTTCTTATTTTTGTTAATGTTTTGATTTTCTATTGTCCCTTCCTCACAAGATATCGCATCTTTGCATTTATTTGGAAATATTTCATTAAGGTGCAGTTTAGACCAATTGGCCTGCTCATGGAACACAGCTGTTCTGGAGACTATAAATTTGTTATTATTATCAATGAATCTGTACCCTTTGGTTCCAGTTTCATATCCCATAAATCTTAATCTTCTGGATACGTTTTCTCCCTTTCTCCTCAACTGCTTAGGTATGTGCACATCTGCAGTGACTCCAAATATGTGCATGTGTGCTAATTTAGGTTTCCTATTGTACATCACCTCATACGGTGTCTTATTCACAATACTGGACCAGGTTCTATTTTGAGTGTAATTTGAATAATGTAGGGCTTCTGACCAGAATTGTTTGCCTAAACCAGCATCCTCTAATGTGCATCTAATCATGGTTTGTAGTGTGGAATTCTTTCTCTCTGCAATCCCGTTTTGAAACGCAGAAAATGGATTGGACGTGAAATGTAGCATTCCCCTATCCTTTAACCATTGGGAGAATTCTTTAGACATGAATTCACATCCCCTATCTGTCATAATTTGTTTTATTCTGATATTATGTTGTGTTTCTATGCGTTTGTAGAATTCCTTAAATTTCTGAAAGGTTTCATCCTTGTGCTTTAATGTGTAAACAAAACCATAGCGACTATAATCATCCACTATTGTTAGAAAGTAACGTTTTCTATAGGTAATTGATGGAGTTAATGGACCAACTAAATCCATATGTACTAAGTCAAAAATATTGTTAGTTGATCTGTTAGATTTTTTTGGTCTGGGACTGGTTTTTAGTTTGGTGGATTTACATACTGAGCATTCCAAATAATTTTCACAATTTTTTATTTTGACACCTTCTGCGTGTTCAGTCATTTTTTGAACTACAGGAAAGCTTGCATGTCCTAACTTCCTATGTAAGATGTGAGCACACTCATCATGAATTGGTTTACCTATTTTTGGTTTCTTCTCATTGTGTGTATTTTTGTGATCATGAGATATTTTACATTCATCATTGTCACTGTTACTAACATTTTCATCATCTGCTTCAATACAATCTTCCATATTTGAATCAATGTTATGTAACCATCTTTCTTTTGTTATCAGATAGGGTAGACCTCCTTTTATCATCACAGTGCCTATATTTGTTTTGTCCTTCTCTAAAGTTGCTTTCCCCTTTGAGAAAACTATATTGATGTCAGAATCTCTGCTTAGTTTTATAGCACTTAGTATGTTATGAGGTATTTCTGGGATTAATAATACCCCCTCTATTTTACCTAAACCAGGCAAGGTCACATTTCCTCTGCCTAATACTTGAACCTTTTCTTGATTAGCTACCTTTATCACAAACTTATCTTCTGTAAATGAAGATAATATACTTTTGTTGTTAGTGGTGTGATTGGTTGCACCAGAATCAATAAGCCAATTATTGTTCTCATTTTGTTGTGTTTTGGTGCTTTCTTGTTTGTTTAGTCCATTTAGTGACCCAGATTTTCTCTCTTTTGAATTTTCTCTACCCCCTCTACTTTCTCTGTAATTTGGTGGGCTTCTATATTTGTGTCTATCTGTGGAAGACTGTCTATAATTGTATTTGCTCCTATATTCTGGCCTATGTCTCTCCCTTGAGACTTTGGGACAGTCTCTTCTACTGTGTTCCCTGGACCCACAATTGTGGCATCTAAAGGCTTCATTATATTTTTCTTGGAAAGCTACTTTCCTAAAAGATTTGTGTTCTGTTTGATTACTGGAACGATTTTTTCTTGAATTGTCTTCTGCTATCAATTTGTTAGATAGACTTTCTATGGTTAAATATCCTAAATTAATAGTATCTAAGTGTGACATAAAGCTATCCCATGATGGATCAAGTGAATTGATAATAACACTTTTCATTGTTTGATCTGAAATCACTTCCCCCCTCAATTGCAGCTCAGCTCTTATTTTGTTTAGAGATATCAAATGCTCACTTATAGAAACCCCTGGTTTCACTCTAGAAGAAAAGAAATCCTTAGACATTCTTGTAGTTGTAGCTACGCTATCGCTGTGAAATAGATTAAACATGCATTGAATTATTTCTGACACAGTTAGGTTTGATTTGATGCTATGATACATTGCAGGAGACACGCTAGATATTATTATGAAAAATGCTCTATGATGTAAACAATCTATTTTTAAAGTCCAAGGTCTTCTTGGAGGACTAGTTATAAAGAATAGTAAATTTTCTTTCATAAAGACAACCTGAAGCTGTTGATACCACTCTTGTAAATTAATGCCATCAACTCTAAGTTTTGGGAAGTCACTGGGTAAGTTCCCCACATTATTTTGTCCATTACTTACAACCTGAGGCAGTCCGTGGTCTCGCAAGTGCAGGAAATTACAGAACGGCATGGGGATGCTCGCAACGAGTCTGCGCGGTTCTCTGGCCAGTTCAAGTCTTTCGGGGCCGTCTACGTAGCTTTGCACATGCGCGTTGCTCATTTCTTCCTTGGCGTCGTCGTGGAAGGTTCTCTCCATTTCAGCTCTCTCGTTCCGCTCCTCTTCAGATGAGTCGGTCTCTGGTTCGGTTTTAGGGGTTCTGGTGGTGGCGACAGCTCTTCTCTTTCTTTCGTGTGCGTTGGCACTTGATCCGGTCTGCGGTGTAGGACGGAATCGGCATGGCTCTCTGGGCTCAGGTGTCGTCGCCTTCGAAGTCAGGATGGGAGCGTGCAGGTCTCGAGTTGTCGGTTTGATCTCTTGCTTCTTCGTTGGTGCCTTGGAAATTTTCAATCTTGGCCCAAAAGCAGCAAAAAGCGTTTTCATTGCTGACTTTACTTGAGACTTTGTTAAATCGTCTTCACTTTCTGATTCTGGTTCTTCTGAAGAGTTTGAGTCTTCTTTTTCACTTTCGTCGTCTGATAGCGTTTTTCGCGCCAGAAATTTTGAACTGAGCGTTTTGATTGGCTCTGCTTCACTCTCTTTTGAAGTTCGTTGAAACCAAGATGGCTGCCATTCAAAATTTCGCGCGGGATCACATCTTTTCTTTTTCACAACGACTTTCTCAGTATTCATTTCACTCACAGTTTTTTGATCTTTGGGTTTTTCTTTAACGACGTTTTTCTCTCTCGCTGCTCCGTTGTTCTTCAGCATTTCTTGGAGGTTCGCGATGAGGCTTTCATCGTTCTTCTGGCTTTTTAGTATCTTCAATATCTCTGACCTGAGTTCGTTATTTTCTATTTCGATTTCTTCCTGGTCATTATTTTCATTTATCAGTTCTTCTTCTTCAGTGGTGTATTCTTCGGATTCTCTCGAAATCGCGTTAGTGGATTCGTTGATCATCTCTTGTTCAGTTTCTATTTCCTTGCTGTAGGCCCTGGTGTTGGGCCTATCTTTCTTAGACATTTTTAATTATTTATTGAGTCAATTAACCATCCTCTGCTACCAGCTTGTTGCGATATTTTCAGGATCAGACTCAATAAAGATAATAAGAATTAGAGATTTAAATATATTTCTCTTTAATAATAATAGGCATTCTATATTCGCTGAATATTCAAGATAGAAGCAAAGAAAATGGTGAGGGTGGCTCCTTATATATACAAGGGGTGGAGCCAGGAATGGGAGTGGTAAATTATGAATACATTAAAATCCAAAGAATAAGTTAACCCCTGATGTCCCATATATACATTATTTACACAATAGAGAATAAGGCATTTACATCTGACAAGGCATTTGAGTTCTTGCCTTTCTCCTGTTTTCTCTGGCAGCCCTCACCGCTCCTCTTCCTCATCTCGGATTCCTCATTGTATTTTCCAGTCATTTCTAGATAGAAGGTTGGAATGGATGCCATGGAATGACAAACAAATTCATCAGAATTAGCCAGGATCAGTGGTGTGTTGCCGCCGGTTCGGACCGGTTCGTAAGAACCGGTAGTAAAACCGGCGGGAGGCTCCGCCTACTGCCCTGGATGTCGTCATCGGTGATCTGCGCATGCTCAGAAGCAAGGCGCATGCGCAAGCAAATTTTTTTACTACCGGTTCTGTGGGCGTGGCTTGATGGTCATGTGACAGTGGGCGTGGCTCGATGGTCATGTGACTGGGTAGGCGTGGCCAACTCAATGTCACTCACATCAAGCGGTGCCTCGCCTGGCCTCTCCCCTCCCAGCCATTCCTTGTCACACCCGGCCTCAACATATCTATAGTTCTGTAAAAATGTTGCTCACCTTTTTTTAACTTTATTATCTACATACTATAGATGCATCTTCATGGACCACTGAAAAGAGGAAATGGCTCACATGCTTTGCCCAAGAGTGTGATAGGCAACAGGCTTTTAAGGGGCTGCCAGAAAGAAGGGGAGGCAATGTATTTTCCAGTATTTGACAGGTTGCCACAAAAAAGAGGGGTTCAATTTATTTTCCAAAGCACCAGAAGGCAAAACAAGAAGCAATGGATGGAAACTGAATAAAGAGAGAAGCAACCTAAAACTAAGGAGAAACTTCCTCACAGTGTGAACAAATATAGGTGCAGAAATATTTCAGTCATAATTTCACATATAAATTTCACATATAAAATCCCCATTTCCTCCCCATTTCAGGCGAAGGTTACTTCAAAATCCCCATTCCCTCCCCACCCCACTAACCTGCTCTGGGAAGGAATCAAACTCCCCCCTCTTCATTTCCCCAAATAAAATATTACTCATTAAAAAAGCAAGGAAAAATCAAGCTGCTAAGAAGGAACCTGCCTGATACTCATTCCACATTCCTGCCAGCTGCATAAAGGAAACTTTGTAAGAAGAAAACAGCTACCGGTGCTTAGAGATAATAGAAAGTGGAAGCCGGAAGTTCGGCTCCATTTACAAGCAGGCAGAAAACTCATTCAAGACAGGATATTTCACAATTGAAATCACCCAAACCTTTTTAGAAACACAAAGCTCATGTTGCACAAACCCCACATCTTCAATGTTGCACATCTTCAAAAAGATGGAACCATGTAAGAATCCCTCCTCTTATCCAGTTTGTTGTTCAGCTGACCCAGAAACGAACTGCTGAATGTCACTTCGCTTCTGCAAGTAAAAGCATCCTTCCAGCAGCTGCTTCTTGGCTTCTCAATTTAAAACAACGGCATCTTGGGTTTTTTTCTCTTTTTTGTCAAGCGATCTCCCCGCTGAAAAGCGAGCCCTGTTTTTTTCCTTCTAGCCCATCAGCTGGGAAACTGGGAGGCAGCGAATAGATTCGGGGTGGGGCCAGGCAGAGGTGGTATTTACCAGTTCTTCGAACTACTCAAAATTTCCACTACCAGTTCTTGTGAACCGGGGAAAACCGGTAGCAACCCACGACTGGTGCGCACGTGATCCCGTTGTGAACCGGTAGTAAAGGTAAGTAGAACCTACCCCTGGTCAGGATGCCTTGATTCCATTTCAATCGTGAACACAGAATTTGGAATTACGTTTTGCAGCTGGTCTAGGGTGTAAAGGATGTTGTTGTGTGGGGATGGTAAGTTAAAAAGAGAGTGAGGGGTGCACACAAGACATGTGCAAATTGGTAGCACAGGGGTGGACAACTTTGGCCTCTTTAAGACTTGTGGACTACAACTCAGGGGTGAAATGCTCCCTGTTCGGACCGCGATGGTGGCGGGCGTTTCGGAGAACCAGTAGCAAAAATCCCTGCCCCCCCCCTCTGCCCAGCTGGGCCGCGCAATCATCAGAGGCTTTTTTTTTTTCTTTTAAAAGCATTTTTTCTACAACCTCTTTTAAAAGTTAAAAAAAAAGCCTCTGATGATTGCGCGGCTCAGCTGGGATCTCAGAGGCTTTTAAAAGCATTTTTTTTTGCAACCTCTTCAGTCGAAGAGCTTGTAGAAAAAATGGTTTTAAAATGGTTTTTAAAGTAAAAAGAAAAAGAAAAAGTTGGCCATGCCCACCCAGTCACATCCCCCCACCACCAAGCCACGCCCACAGAACCGGTAGTAACAAATTTTACATTTCACCACTGTTTCAACTCCCAGAATTCCCCAGCCAGGATGACCTCTACTTGAATTTCATTCCATCCATGCTGACTTACTACAATAGGGGTGTCCAACCTTGGCAACTTTTAAGACCCCGTGGACTTCAACTCCCAGAATTCCCCAGCCAGGCAACAGGGTGAAATTTAAATAGAGCTAGTTCTTGACTTACGAACACTCATTTAGCGAAATGTCTATGGAGATTCTCAGTCATCCAGGTTACAGTTGTTCCCAAAGGTGCTTAAATTCAAGAGGTTACTCTACTTTCCTTGTTTTTCTTTGAAGACGTTTCACTTGTCATCCAAGAAGTTTCTTCAGCTCCACCATTCAGAATCAGAATAGAGCAGGAAGGGACCTTGGAGGTCTTCTGGTCCAGCCTCCTGCTCAAGCAGGAGATCCTACACCATTTCAGACAACTGGTTGTCCAGTCTCTTCTTAAAAATCTCCAGTGATGAAGCACTCACAACGTCTAAAGGCAAGTCATTCCACTGACTTAATTGTCCTCACTGTTAGGACGTTTCTCCTTAACTCCAGATTGCTTCTCTCCTTGGTTAGTTTCCATCCATTGTTTCTTGTCCTGCCCTCTGGTGCTTTGGAAAATAAATTGAACCC
>NW_027256881.1:4562215-4572215 GCF_029215685.1 Pituophis catenifer annectens
TGTCGATTTGGCCATGCCCAACCTGGCCACACCCACCCCGACCCCCCAAGGTCAAACACAAACCTGATGCGGCCCTTAATGCAGGGGTGGGATTTAGCTGGTTTGGACCAGTTTGGTGCAAACCGGATGCTTATTTTACATCTGGTTTGCCAAACCGGTAGTTGGAAGGACTGGCTGGCCCCGCCCACCCCTCCCCTCCCAGGAGTCTCCTTTGGATGCGAGGTAAGTGTAGGGCCCGCACGGAGGCTCTGGGAGGACAAAAAATGGGCCTCCCGGAAATTCCGGAAGTCCTGAAACGGGCCCATTTCCGGCCTCCGGAGGGCCTCTGGAGCCCGGGGGAGGCTGTTTTCACCCTCCCGGAGGCTCGAGTAAAGCCTGGGGAGGGCAAAAACACCCTCCCCCCACCGCCATGGTGCAGGAGGCAGGGTAGGCCAAGCCCACATGCCCACGTCCATCCAGCAACCGGACAAAGAACCGGTTGCTAAAATTTTTCAATCCCACTCCTGCCTTAATGAATTCGAGCTTGACACCCCTGATCTATTCCAACTCTCCGGTTCAGTACAGGATCCACCGAGAGCATCACAGACAAATGACGGCCCGACCTCTTGTTTGAAAATCTCCAGAACACGAGAACTCTCCATTGCATGCAGGGATGAGCTCCAAAGCCAATACAGTGTAAAAGGTGTAATAAATCAACCGGTGATTGCTTTTAGAAAAGTCATAAAAATAATTGATTAGATTGCTGGGATTTGTGGTGGGGGGGGGTGTTTCCCCTTTCTTTTTAAACAGAGCAGCTGGTTCAGGGTTCAGGCCACGATTCTACCAGGCTACTGTTCAATGGAAGCCGCCATAAAACTTTTCCCTGACGGTATTATTGCTCTGTGGGGACATTTAAATCCTTCTGGATCCTGTGAACCTTTACTCTGGTGTAATTCACCTTAGCTTCAGTGGGGCTTACTGCTCAATTAGAAAGCAGGAAAAGGCTAATGACTTTCATCAGGTCTTTTGTCTGAAATGATATAGCAGAGGGTTGGACTAGAGGACCTCCAAGGTCCCTCCCAACTCTGCTATTCTGTTATACATTTTATAATTTACATGTCTGTGGAGATTCTCAATCATCCAGGTCATGGTTGTGCTTATTTTTCAAGAGGTAACTGGATTTTCTTTGTGTGTTTTTTTCTTTGAAGGCGTTTCGCTTCTCCTCCAAGAAGCTTCTTCAGCTCTGATTGAATGGTGGGGTAAGGAAGGGTTTATATCAGGGGTGAAATCCAGCAGGTTCTGACAGGTTCTGGAGAACCGGTAGCGGAAATTTTGAGTAGTTCGGAGAACCGGCAAATACCACCTCTGGCTGGCCCCAGAATGGGGACGGAATGGGGATTTTGCAATATCCTTCCCCTGGAGTGGGGGGGAATGGAGATTTTGCAGTATCCTTCCCCCAGGAGTGGGGTGGGAATGGAGACTTTGCAGTATCCTTCCCCTGCCACGCCCACCAAGCCACACCATGCCCACCAAGCCACGCCCACAGAACCGGCAGTAAAAAAATTTGGATTTCACCACTGCCATAGTTGTAAGCATAAGTGTCATGTTAATCTACAAAATTGTCCCCAGCTGCTGATTAAAGTTTGAGCGGATGGATGGAAACTAATCAAGGAGAGAATCCACCTAGATCTAAGGAGAAATTTCGTGACAGTGAGAATAGATAACCGGTGGAACAGCTTGCCTCTAGAACCATGATGGCGAACCTATGGCACGCGTGCCACAGGTGGCACGTGGAGCCATATTGGTGGGCACGCGAGCTCAGCTCCATTTTCGGGCCTTCTGGGCCCACCAGAATTAGGAAAACAGGCTGTTTCCAGCCTCCAGGGGACCTCGGGGGGTGGGGAAGGCCATTTTCGCCCTCCCCAGGCTCCTAGAAAGGCTCTGGAGCCTGGGGAGAGCAAAAAACAAGCCTTCCGGTCCCACCAGAAGTCGGCAAATGGGGCGTTTCCAGCCTCCGGAAGGCCTCTAAGGGGTGGGGAAGGCCATTTTCATGCTCCCAGGCTCCTAGAAAGGCTCTGGAGCCTGGGGAGGGCGAAAAACGGGCCCACTGTGCCATCGCATGCGAAAAGCGGGGAGAGCCGGAGGGGGGTCGTGCACGCATGTACGGGAGGGTGGGGCGCATAGAATTATGAGTGTGGGCATGCGCGCATGCAACCCCCCTACACTCCCCCTGCTTTTGGCACACGACGGCAAAAAGGTTCGCCATCACTGCTCTAGAAGTTGTGGGTGCTCCATTACTGAAGGTTTATAAGAAGAGTTTGGAAAGCTGTTTTCCTGAAATGGTGTATGGTTTCCTGCCTGAGCTAGGGGTTGGACTAGAAGACCTCTAAGGTCCCCTCCAACTCTGTATTCTATTATTTTGAGAGCTTGCACTCTCTCCACTGCGGGCAAATTGCGAAGCCCTGAAGGAATTAAAACCGAGCAATCTAACTTCCAATTTCACCTTCCCTTTATAGAAAGGTGCCACTTCGTACTCACCGAGCGAAACGCAATCCTGTTTGTGATCGTTCCTGGGTTGTTAGGGTGGTAGACCTTCATCTGACATGGGAATCTTGACATCCTGGCTGGCCCTTCTCACTTTTTCCAATTTTTCACTACATCAGTCATGAATAAATCACCCAAACCTATCAGATAGCTGCAAATAGGAAGCCGAGTGTTAAGTATCAGTTCAGTGGTCAAGGAGCGCATTTTGGGGGGAAAGCGGAGAACAGAGTTTGGCGGCTACCGGATGGACGTTTGCAAATGGAAAGGCTGCCGCGTTCATTAGGTTCGACATCCCTCTTTTAAAAAAAATCTCTCGGCTTAGATTCAGAGAGAACTTCTCGGTCTGCAGGTAACGCTCTCCTGACTTGGTGATCGCCTTTTCAAGATTGCCATCAAAACGGCGGCACTCAAAGGCCGGCGTTCTAGCTTGCAGCCATCCTGATGATGAACAGCTGAACAGAGTTGGAAGGGACCTTGTAGATCATCTAGCCTCACCCCCCGCCCAAGAAGGAGACCCTACACCAGAGGTATCCAACTCGATTTCATTGAGGGCCACATCAGGGTTGTGTTTGACCTCCAGGGGGTTGGAGTGGGCGTGGCTGAGGTGGGCGTGGCTGGGGTGGGCATGGGTGTGGCTGAGGTGGGGTGGGGTGGGCATAGCCAGCTTGACCTCATTCATGTTGGGGGCGCCTGTGGTGGCCTGAGTGCTCTTCCGGTGAAAACAGGCTCCCGAGCTCCGTTTACAGCCGCGATGGCCTCCTGCAACCCTCCGCCAGCAAAAACGGAGCTCGGGAGGGCCGTGAACGGGCAGGGAAATATAATATTCTGCCTTTTTATTATTTCTCAAAATATTTCATTCTTCTAGGAGAAGGGCATGTGCTAACTTTTTACAACTCCAAAAGCTTGGAAGACAAAACCTCTGGTCCCGCAGACCGACCCAGATTGGATCCTGCAACATTATGTTTGTTTGTTTTGTTTGTTTTATTAGATTTATATACCGCCCTACTCCCGAAGGACTCAGGGCGGTGAACAGGCACAAAATAAAATACATAGATACAAAAGTTAAAAAACATAATTAAAACCAGATTAAATAATTTAGTCCGAGACAATTAAAAATCCCAATAATTTAAAACAGATTAAAATTTCGATTTAAAAGAATTTTAAAACAGGGGAGAAAATTAGGCCAGGCCGGCTTGCTGGAATAGGAGGGTCTTAAGAGCACGGCGGAAAGTGCGCAGATCCGGGATCCTCCGTATCTCTGGGGGGAGCTCGTTCCAGATAGTGGGTGCCCCCACAGAGAAGGCCCTGGGGGCCGCCAGTCGATTCGCCTTCATTCGTAAGGAATTCAGCGTCTACCCAGAAAGGGAAAGCATGTGGAATAAGGCTTCTGAAATGGTTTTGAATTCCTTTAACAAGCTCTCTTGTCTCCTATGCCTCCCTGCTGACATCTGGCCTCGATCTCTGAATGTGTTTTTACTCTCGACCTCCTATGACACCTGTGTGTCTTTATGTTATTGCTATGTACACACGACACGGCAATAGCCGAGTGATGCTACTTGAAAAGGTGAGACTGAAAGCCTTAGTATTTTTTTTTTCTGGAGTGGTGTGTTACAGCTGAATTATTTTTCAAGGAAGAAAAAGAAGTACCCGTATTTTTTGTACTATAAGGCGCACCTAAATTTAGAAGAGGAAAACAGCAACAAAAATGTTTTTGGCCTCCGCGTGCCCCATTTTTGGGGCTTTTTTCAGGCCTTTTTTTGGCTCTTCCCCAACCTCCCCCCCCATTTTTGTGGCTTTTTTAGGCCCATTTTTGAAGCTTTTTGGTCTGTTTTTGAGGCTCTTTTCAGCCCTTTTTTGAGGCTTTTTTCAGTCCATTTTCAATGCTTTTTTCAGCCCGTTTTTGAGGCTTTATCAGCCCTTTTTCGAGGCTTTTTTCGGCCCATTTTCTAGGCTTTTTTGGCCCTTTTTAAGGCTTTTTTGGCCCATTTTTGAGGCTTTTTCAGCACATTTTGGGGACTTTTTGGTCTGTTTTCGAGGCTTTTTTCAGCGCTTTTTGAGGCCTTTTTCAGCCCATTTTCAAGGCTTTTTCAGTCCATTTTCAAGGCTTTTTTCAGCCCATTTTAGAGGCTTTTTTCAGCCCTTTTTTAGGCTTTTCGGCCCATTTTTAAGCTTTTTTCAGTCCATTTTCAATGCTTTTTTCAGCCCATTTTTGAGGCTTTATCAGCCCTTTTTCGAGGCTTTTTTCGGCCCATTTTCTAGGCTTTTTTGGCCCTTTTTAAGGCTTTTTTGGCCCATTTTTGAGGCTTTTTCAGCACATTTTGGGGACTTTTTGGTCTGTTTTCGAGGCTTTTTTCAGCGCTTTTTGAGGCCTTTTTCAGCCCATTTTCAAGGCTTTTTCAGTCCATTTTCAAGGCTTTTTTCAGCCCATTTTAGAGGCTTTTTTCAGCCCATTTTTAGGCTTTTTTCAGCCCATTTTAAGGCTTTTTTTGGCCCATTTTCTAGGCTTTTTTGGCCCTTTTTAAGGCTTTTTGGACCATTTTTGAGGCTTTTTTCAGCACGTTTTTGGGGCTTTTTTCAGCACATTTTCGAAGCTTTATAGTCTGTTTTTGAGGCTTTTTTCATCCCTTTTTTGAGACTTTTTTTTGGCCTGTTTTCAAGGCTTTTTTGGCCCATTGTTTAGGCTTTATTGGCCCATTTTTAGGCTTTTTTCAGCACATTTTGGGGGCTTTTTTTCAGCCCATTTTCGAGGCTTTTTGATCTGTTTTCGAGGTTTTTTTCAGCCAATTTTCAAGACTTTTTTCAGCCCATTTTCGAGGCCCATTTTCACACAGACATTTTCACACATTTTTGGGAGACAAAAAAGTGCATCTTAAATTCCAAAAAATACGGTAATCTTCGACTTATGAGCACAATTGAGACCCAAATTTCTGTTGCTAAACAAGACAGTTCTTACGACCCATTTTAAGACCTTTTGTTGTGGCCTGTTAGCCTAGGAGATCGGTTGGGAGGGGGGGACATTCTTGGGAGCTGAAGTAGTAGATATGGGGAGAGTGATTTGGAAGATGGCCAATGAGACACAGAGAATTGGGGAACGGAAAGGGAAGGTTTGGGGTCAGGAAGTCAGTGTTGGCTACGACATAATCGGGAACAGATTGTCGTGCTTAATAAATGAAAGATTTCATCAAAGACTATTTGTTTGGAAATGCAATTTATTGAGATGACACCGAAACCTGACACCCAGGTCTGGAGGTGGCTGATGAGGAAGAAGAAGAAGAAGAGCTGGATCCAGTGCCTGATGCATAGATGTGCAGAAGGCAGAGGAGAGGAGAGCAATGGAAATCTATGGGCCGGTCCTGGGGATGGAAGAGCCACCGCTGCTAGCAAAGCCCCACCCTAGCTCTGGGGATAAAAGACAGGGGGTGGAGATAAATAGATGTGGCCGACAACTATTCATCTCCCTACCAGACAGACTTGTTAGCCTGCATTGAGAGAGAAACTTTTTGCCAGGGCTGCTGGCACGCCTAATAAAGGAATCATTGATTTAAATATGGAGGATTTGTTGTGTTTGGGGAGCTGGGGCAGAACATCTTTCTTGCCACAATTCAATGAATCACTACAGCTGTTATGTTAGTAACACGGCTGTAAAAAGTGATTTACAACTGTCACAGCAGCCTCACAGTCATGTGATCAAAATTCGGGCACTTGGCAGCTGGCCTGTATTTATGACAATTGTATGAGAAGCCCCCCTCCCAGAAGAATGAAATCTTTTGAGGAATATTTTTTTAAAAAAGGCAGATAATTATATTTCCCAAAGGGAGAAATGGAGAAACCTGTTTTTTAGAGGCAGAAAGCAAACCCCACTTTCCTTAATAGCCCACAGCTGATGTCAGCACTTAAGAAATAAAGAGCTTATTGAGAACTAGAAAGCTCTATTCATAAGCAAATATCCTCACCTAAGAGCCAAAACAGGAAGAAAGCCATTAAGCCACAATAGGAATTATTGCATCAACCTCAGAGCAGTCCAAACTTCAACCAAACGTAGCTCGGACAAACACCTAGGATTTGAACATTGCCTATAGAGCCAGCTATGATCCCTACATGACCCCATGGGAGTCTGACAACAGCCAATAGAATACATGTTCTTGCACAGGAACAGGAAGCTCAAATGCAAAGCCCAAGAGAAGCTATAAAAACCCCTCACTCTAAACTCCATGTGGTCAGCTGCCTCCAGTCCCCTAATCATCTTTGTTGCTCTTCTCTGCACTCTTTCTAGAGTCTCGACACCTACCCATAGAAAACCTGGGGGGCAGGGGAAATCCAGAGAGCAGAATTAGCGACTTTGGGATTTTTAAAAAAATATATGTTTTATATATATTATTGATAAAAATGATAAAGGTGGGAGGAAACTAAATAAAATAAATACATGAAAGATATTTTCACTTTTTAACCTTAAGGACACGATTTTATCCCAGTTGTTAGGAGAAAGCTCATAAAATATTAATTCAGAAGAGAAAGCGAAAAGAAAATATTCTTCAAATAGAAAGCCATCAGAATGAGGATAATAAATTAGGCAGTAATAAGAGAGAAAAGGGTGGGGGGAGAAAGAAAAAACACCCCACATCACTTCCTGAAGAGAAATCAGAATTAGAGCGTTATTAGAAAATTTCATTAGGACAACAACAGATTGTTAAATGAAATTACATTCTAGGTTTTATTTTTATGTGCCCCCTGCATTAAGCGGATTTGATCAGATGATGTTCACCCAATTAATTTTCCCTTATAGCTGGGGAATTACACTATCAATGAGCACATTTTACATTTCTTAAGAAAAGAAATCACATGCATTATTATTTGTAACACAACAAAGTTCTCAAAGACCAATTTGATTTCCGTTTGAATATTTTTAACACGTGGCCAGGTAAGAAAAAGTTCTAAGTTTGCAGGGCAGTGGTTTTTTTTAAAGGGTTCCTAAGACTTAAAGCCATATGGTTTTAATAGAAATTTAAATATATATAAAAAAGGCCCTTTTGAAATCAAACAATGTAACCCTGTTACTAACTCACAATGACAGTATTTCACTTAACAATTGCGGCAGGGATGGGTTCTAAAAATTTTTTACTACTGGTTCTGTGGGCGTGGCTTATTTTGTGGGCGTGGTTTGATGGTCATGTGACAAACAATTCTTTAGGATTTAGCAGAGGTACTGGTCTACCAGGCTTTTAACTGCTTGCAGAGCCGTACCGGTCTACCCATTTGTTTTTGGAGCGCACTGGTCTACCACCACACTGCTTTTTACCACTGATCAGCTGTAGGGCGGCCCTTTGAAGCGCCGCGGCAAGAGTTTAAACAGTTTTTTGCCATTCTGCCACCACTGAGAACATCGGAAACCGCTTTCAGGCAGCTTGGCCTCAATTGCCAATCTACCACCACCGAGCGGTTTACAAGGAGCGGATCAGTTCTAGCCAATCAGTTGGGAGGCTTCTTGGCTTCTCAATTTAAAGCTACAGTGTCTTGGTTTTTTTTCCCTCTTCTTTGTCAAGTGAGCCCATATTTTTTCCTTCTAGCCGATCAGCTGGGACTCGGGAGGCAGCGAATAGATTGGGGGCAGGGCCAGGCAGAGGTGGCATTTACCGGTTCTCTGAACTACTCAAAATTTCCACTACCAGTTTTCCCCGTAAGAACCGGTAGCAACCCACCACTGAACTGCGGCAAGAAAGAGCAAAGCTTTCTTAGCAACTGTCTCACTTAACAACAGAAATTTTGGGCTGAATTTTGGTCATAAGTGGAGGATTACCTGTAACAACTTTACTAAACAATTAAAGTCTGTTGCAAACAGGAGCATCAAAGGTTCAGAAGCTGCCATTGTCCGCACAGAGGGAATAAAACCAAGATAGGCTGGTGGTAAGTAAGGGAAAGGTAAAGGTTCCCCTCGCATATATGTGCTAGTCATTCCCGACTCTAGGGGGCGATGCTCATCTCCATTTCAAAGCCGAAGAGCCAGCACTGTCCAAAGACATCTCCGTGGTCATGTGGCCAGCATGACTCAACGCCAAAGGCACATGGAACGCTGTTCCCTTCCCACCAAAGGTGGCCCCTATTTTTCTACTTGCATTTTTTACGTGCTTTTGAACTGCTAGGTTAGCAGAAGCTGGGAGAAGTCACAGGAGCTCACCCTGTTATGCAGCACTAGGGATTCGAACTGCTGAACTGCCGACCTTTCTATCGACAAGCTCAGCGCCTTAGCCCCTGAGCCACTGCGTCCCTTTTGGTGGTAAGTAAGAGAGCTAATTAATAACACAACTGATTTTTAGAGAGATGGGGCTGGGAGGGATAACATGAGCTCAAACAGGGTCACACCGATGACCTTGTCCAGACCCATAGTATATTTTTCACCTGCCTTCTAAGTGCTGACACATATAAGTTTGATGGGGAATTAGGCTTTCAAGCAGGGCACCTTTGCTTTCAAAGCGGATGTGCTGGCGTGTACGAAAAAAAGTGCAAACTGGCATGCCAAACACCCAGTTCTGTGCGGTGATTGGCAGCTTGCCTACTTTCACTATTCTTCGGCGGAGGGCTATGAAAGGTTCCTCTTCCCTTCAAAATAGCTGCCTCAGCAATACAAAGAAAAAAAGTGGGGGAAAGAACCCAGCAAGATTTGTTTTAACGGTCCTCCTGAATTCTGGAAATTGCTTATAAAAACAAGGGCAGCGTAATGCAACTCAAGGAAGATGCTCCTTGAGACCAGTGGGAAGGGACACACATGCCCATCGCTGTCCATATCAGATACTCCTGGATTAGAATTTAGAATAACTTTATTGTCCCTTTAAAGGTACAGTAATCCAGAGTTTCCCAACCTTTCTGGGTTGGTGGCCCGGAGGGAACAGCAGGGTGGGATTCAAATAATTTAACAACCGGTTCTCTGTCCTAATGACCAGCTGGGTAGGCGTGGCTTGGCGGTCATGTGACCGTGTGGGCATGGCCAACTCAACATCATTCAGGTCGATGGGTGCTTCGCCTTAGTTGTTACAATGTAATAAGCGTTAACCAGAGAGGCAGTTTCTGTAAGTAGGGCAATAAAGATTAGGCTAGAAATAACACCAGAATGTTTCCTTCCTGCCTTCCTTACAGGATTAGCCCTGTAAAGTGGAAAGAAAACAAAATAAGATTTCTTCCAACAACCGGTTCTCCGAACTGCTTAGAAAGTTAATAACCGGTTCTCCCAAATAGGTGCGAACTGGCTGAATCCCACCACTGGGCAGGCGCCTTTACGTGTGCATGCGCACGAGCGAACGGGGCTGTGAGCATACATGCATGATGTGTGCGGTGATGGTAGTGTCCACAGAGACGGGAGCGTGCCTGTGCAGCCCTTGTTGTGATTTAATGTTAATCAGTGGTGGGTTGCATGTTTTGTTGCTACTGGTTCGCCACACACACACGAATGCTTAATTCGCACCATCTGCGCACGCACCTGGCCTTC